>NC_091172.1:46226192-46253692 GCF_040958095.1 Procambarus clarkii | reverse complement strand
CAATCAATCAGAGCTACCAATGTGCTACTAGTATAGTACTACTTAGTATATTACTACTAGTATACTACTTAGTATACCTACTAATCTCCTCTATCTCATTTTTCTTTTTTCTTGCAATGTATCTTTTATCATTTTATTAATTCTGCTTGAATTTACCTACTTGAAATTATCTGTTAGATTAAGGACCTGCCCGAAACGCTGCGCGTACTAGTGGCTTTACAAGATTGTAAATACCAAGCTATGTATCCTCACAAACCCAATGTACCTTCTTGTATATAAATAAATAAATAAATAAATAAATACTCATCCTGTCGGCGGTAATTAAGCATATACCCATTCTTTGGACGGTACTGTACCCTATTCTCATGCTGTGGGCGACAATGGAGGCCATACCCATCCTGTGGGCGGTATAGTGGACGCCAAACACACATCCTTTGAGCGGAAGTGGAACATATACCCTTCCAGTGGGCAGTAGTGGATCCCATACCCATCCTGCATGCGGTAGTGGACGCCATATTCATCCTGTGGGCAGTAGTGGACCCCATGCTCATCCTGTAGATTATAGTGGTCGTCAAACCCACCCTATGGGCAGTTGTGGACCCCATACCCATCCTGCAGGCGGTAGTGGACCCCCATACCCATCCTGCAGGCAGTAGTGGACCCCCATACCCATCCTGTATAGTACTCACCTAATTGTGCTTGCGGGGATTGGGTTCTGGCTCTTTGGTCCCGCCTCTCAACCGTCAATCAACTGATGTACAGATTCCTGAGCCTACTGGGCTCTATCATATCTATATTTGAAACTGCGTATGGAGTCAGCCTCCACCACATCACTTCCTAGTGCATTCCATTTACTATCTACTCTGACACTGAAAAAGTTTTTTCTAATGTCTCTGCGGCTGATTTGGGTACTCAGCTTCCACCTGTGTCCCCATGTGCGTGTGCCACCCGTGTTAAATAATCCATCCTTGTCCACCCCTGTCAATTCGAGTACCTTTCCTTTCACTCCTGCCTGCTTCTCCAGTTTGTGCACTAGTCTCTTATGTGGTACTGTGTCAAAAGTTTTCTGGCAGTCCAGAAATATGCAGTCTGCCCAGCCCTCTCTCTCTCTCTTGCCTGATTTTTGTTGTCTGGTCATAGAACTCAATCCTGTTAGGCATGATTTGCAAACTCTGAACCCATGCTGATGTTGTGTTTCATGTTCTTTTGCTCCAGATGTTCCACTTGCTTTTTTCGCACAATCTTTTCTATCATCTTGCATGGAATGCAAGTTATGGACACTGGCTTGTAGTTCAGTGCCTCCTGCCTATCACCCTTCTTGTATATTGGGACTACGTTGGCCGTCTTCCAAATTTTTGGCAGTTCACCTGTTACCAGTGACTTCTTGTACACCATGGAGAGTGGTAGGCACAGAGCATCTGCTCCTTCCTTTAGAATCCATGGTGAGATTCCATCCGGGCCTATAGCCTTTGTCACGTCCAAATCTAGCAGATGCTTCCTCATCTCCCCACTGGTAATCACAAACTCCTCTAGTGGTGTCTGGGTTGATGTTCCTTCCCTTATTTCGAGGACTTCTCCTTGCTCTGAGGTGAAGACTTCCTGGAATTTCTTATTGAGTTCCTTGCACACTTCCTTGTCCTTTTTAGTGAATCTTTCTGCCCCTATCCTCAGTTTCATCACCTGTTCCTTCACTGTTGTTTTCCTCCTGATGTGGCTATGCAGCAGTTTGGGTTGAGTCTTTGCCTTGCTCGCTGTGTCATTTTCATATTGCCTCTCCTGCCTCTCTTCTCACCCTGACGTATTCATTGCTGGCGCTCTGGTATCTTTCTCTGCTCTCTAGTGTTCTGTTGTTTTTATAGTTTCTTCACGCCATTTTACTTAACTGCTTTGCTAGCTTGCAACTCTGATTAAACCATAGGCTTTTCATCTCTATTTCATTTTTTTCCTTTTGGACTGGGACGAACTTGTCTGCTGCCGCCTTACACTTCTGTGTAATGTAGTCCATCATGTCTTGAACCGTTTTTCCTCTGAGCTCTGTTTCCCAAGCTATTTCAGTTAGGAATTTTCTCATCTCATAGTTTCTCTTCCGGAATGCCGGCCTCTTGTTTTCTGGTCCCTTCCTTGAGTACATTAACCCTTCTTCGACCAAATATTCAAACAACAGTACACTGTGATCACTCATACCCCCGAGGGCTTCCAGACCGATTTCCCTTATATAGGTCGAGTCTTGCTGGATCATCATTGCCTCTCATTCTCGTGGGACCCTTGACATGCTGACTTAAAAAGTTTCTAGTCGTCACCTCAAGCAGTTTCGCTCCCCATGTTTCCTCATCTCCATGTGGTTCTCTGTTTTCCCAGTCTATCCTTCCATGATTAAAGTCCTCCATGCTGAGCAGATGGGATCGATTTCTACAGGCAGCAGCGGCTGCTCTCTCAATGATAATGTTAACTGCCATGTTGTTTCTGTCATACTCTTGCCTGGGTCTTCTTTCATTTTGTGGTGGGTTATATATCACTGCTACTACTACTCTTCGTGCTCGCATCGTCATGGTGCCTGTTATGAAGTCTCAGAACACTTCGCTGCCCGGAATAACCATCTCCTCGAAACTCCATTCCTTTCTCATCAGTAGAGCCATTCCGCCTCCTCCCCTTCCTTCCCTCTCTTTCCTTATTACAGTGTAGTCCTGGGGGAAACACCGCATTCGTTATGATTCCTGAGAGTTTTGTTTCTGTAAGTCCAATTACATCTGGGTTTACTTCTTGCCTTGTTTTTAATCCCATCTATGTTCGAGTACATAACCTAACTCTCTTCTGTCCATTCTCAGTTTCTGTTGATTCCACTGGAGTTGGGGGGTAAGGGATGCCTGGGATGGGTGAACCTAGGAAGGAGTGCCTGGGGGGTCTGGGGTGTGAGGGGGGCTGGGAGGATCTGGAACAAGGGGGGCTAGGGGGTCTGACGTGATGCGGCTGAGGGGATCCGGGGTTGCGGGGTTAGTTGGGGCAAGGGATGGGGGAGCTGGAGGGACATGTGGTGGTGTGGTGGAAGGTCACGGGTTGGAGTGTGCAGGGTAGACTGGGGTGAGTTAACAGGGTGGTCAGGGGTTGGGGAGGGGAGGGGTGCCTGGGGAGGGGGGGCCATGAGGGAGGGGGGTGGGGTTAATGGGAAGGGCACAGGCTGGAGAAACAGGGAAGGGCATGGGGTGCAGGAACAGAGAGGGTCTGGGGTAGGGGTTGGGGAAAAAAAAGGGCATGGGGGATTCTGGGGTCAGGGAACATGTGGGCATGATCTGAAGGGGGACTTTACTGTCTGGGGAGGTGCAAGTAATTGGTGGGGGATGGTTGAGGGGTTGGATGGTGGGAGGCTTCTGTTACAATTCTCCCTATGGGTACTGGCCTACTGGTGGGGGATTCCCACTCCCCTCTGAGGTTCCTCGAGACACTGAGCTGAGACCTGTGGCTCCCATATCCCCACTCCTTTCTCTGCGTCTCCTCCTTGCTTCTGCAGCCTTCCTTCTCTCCTCCCTTGTCATGTCCTTTTGCAGAAAGACGTCCTCGTATCCCCCTAACCTCACAAGTCTGCTCTTCCTGGATAGGATTTTCTCCTTTGTTGCCTCATTCATGAGCGCTACCTTTATCAATCGTTTCCTTTCCTTCTTGTAGATGCCCAGCCTGAAAACCTTCTCTATGTTGCTATTTGCCTCCTCCATATCCAGTCCCTCCAAGATCTCTGTCATGGTTTCTCGGTCCCTCCTCCTCCACTCCTCCCGATTGGATCCCTCTGGTTCCTGTACTCCTACAACTATAATTGTTCGTTTCCTTTCCAGCATTTGCTTAGTGCATTTTGCAGCTTCCTGTGAGGTAGCTGCTTTCATAGCTGTTGCCCATAGTGGTCCCCATACCCATCCTATGGGCAGTTCATGGGCCCAGACCTATCCTACAAGTGGTATGGGCCCCTTACCCACCTAACAGGTCGTAGTGGACCCGATACCGATCCTACAGTAGGTAGTATACACAATACCATCTTGTTTGCAGTAGTTTACCCCATAAACATTCCAACGTAACATCGTTTTCTGTTCACGATTCTACAATACTTTCTTTAAAGATGTTTAAAGCACAAACTAGTGTAAATAATAATGATTGTTGCAGCACTTTTATTTTATGTAATGAATTATAGTGCTTATTATAATTTACTAAGAACAACTAATATTTCTCATAACAAAACTACGAGCCTTCAATAGGATGTAGCTGATCTGTAATATTCTAAGAGCATGGACAATAGTAGGTCAATTTCACAACCCATGTGGGACCTGAAAACTACAATTTTCATTATAATTGAACCAATCACGACTTTTCTGCTCTCTACGGTAATGGTACCATCCGTTTTCTATGTGCGGCGGCTGGGACGCCAGAGAAAGAAGGTAAACAAGAGCGTACAGGACGCCCGCCAAGCTTGGTAGCTACTAGTCATGTAATCATATTAAGTATTAAAGTCAGTAACCAAGTCATGACTTTACATCAACCCTACAACCAAGACTTCCTTAGTGACACACAAACACCACATTGGCGACGAGGATGAACTGTGAACGCAGGTATTTGTTCAGTTTCAAACACAAGGGAGAAGCATGCTGCCTGGAGGAGGAAGAGAAGCTGTGAGCGCCATACCCGATGCTGTGTGCTAACCGATGCTGTGTGCTACCCAAGCTGTGTGCTACCCAAGCTGTGCTGAAGAAACTGTGTACTGAGGAATCTGCCGACGTTGTGTACGAAACGACGCTTTGATGTGTACAAAACCTGATGTTTTGGTTACGAAACGATGCTTCGTGCTACAAAATTCATCACGCTGTACCAACTGCTGCACCAACTGCTGTACCAACTGCTGTACCAACTGCTGTACCAACTGCTGTACCAACTGCTGTACCAACTGCTGCACCAACTGCTGTACCAACTGCTGCTGTACCAACTGCTGCTGTACCAACTGCTGTGCTTCTGCTGTGAGTAGGAACAACACATGTACACAAGGGTAGGTAAGAAGTCAGTTGTTGCTATATTGTGCACTGTTGTGAACTTTTGCATTAAAATGCTTGTGTGCTTTGCAAAATTAAAGTAATTACAGTGAATTCTTGACTAACATATTCAGTGCAGTAAGTGTTTAATATTCTGAGGAACATTTAAGTGATAAGTTACATTTATTCAGTAAAAATGGCAAATATACCTCAGTTTCCTGCATTTGATCCTGACTGTGACCAGACAAACCTGTCACAGAGGTGGGTCAAATGGCTTAAAAAGTTTGAAAATTTGTTGATAGTTTCTGACATCAAAAGTGCTGAAAGAAAGCGTGCCTTTCTACTTCATTATGCAGGTGATAGAGTTTGTGACATCTTTGACACACTGAAAGACACTGGTGGTGCCAAAGATTATGACACTGCCAAAGCCAAACTAACAGAGCATTTCAAACCAAGGCAAAATACTGCTATGGAAATTATGCATTTCAGGAGAGCAAAACAACTCTCTAATGAAACTGTGGATCAATACCACACACGTCTGCAGGGTTTAGCAGCCCATTGTGAGTTTGCTGATGTTGACAAAGAAATCAAACAGCAAATAATTGAAACATGCACATCTACACGTCTCCGTCGAAGAGCTCTAGAACTTGTTGGTGATGAAAGTTCTCTTACCAAGATACTGGATATTGCTCGTCGAATGGAAGATGCTGCACGTGATGCTCGTGTCATGGAGTGCAGTGCTAATAACGGTTCTGCCACTGTTACTAACAGTGATGAGGTATGTAAAGTTCAGGGAGGACATCGTAATCAAAGAAGATATCATGGCAAACCTAACAGTAAATTTAGCCGAGAACCACGTCACAACTGGGGTCAAGGAACAAGGCTCAAGCAGTCACAACGACCCACATCAGAGGGTGTCAACAATAAATGTTACAATTGTGGAGGAGACTACCCACACCAAGATAATGTTTGTCCTGCTCAAGGTAAGAAGTGCTATGAGTGTGGAAAACTAGGTCATTTTGGTGCTATGTGTCGTTCTGCACTAAAGAAACCACAGTCAATGAATAAAAGCACTGTACGAGGATCAGGTCATAGGGGTCGAGGTGGTAAACACAATATTGCACCTCATATCCAGAATGTTAATAATGTACAAGACAACATTTCATTACAACCAGTCTCAGATGACAGTGAAGGTGATTATACTTATGGAGTACAATCAATCACAGAATGGAATGATCTTCCAAACAACCCAGAGACTATAGTATATATTGCTGGTATTTGTCTCAAAGTTCTTATTGACACTGGATCAAACATTGACACCATGGCTGAGTGCCACTATGAAAAATTTAGAAAACAGTTCCCAAAGCTAGAAAAATACAATGGTAAAGCCACTGCTTATGCTTCGAAGTTAGCCTTGCCAGTGATTGGAACTTTAACTGCAGAGATTAAGTCAAAGAATGCAATGCTCATTACTACATTCCATGTTGTTAGGAATGCAAAGGAGTCTTTACTCAGTTACAAGACTTCAACCAAATTGGGGCTACTTCAGCTTTCTAATGCTGTAGCAGTGGAATCTGCAAACAATGTTGATGGTATTGTTGCTGAATTTTCTGATCGATTTAAATCCATAGGTTGTTATACTGATAGCAAAGTACATCTGCATATCAACCCAGATGTAATTCCAGTTGCCCAACCACATCGCCGACAACCATTCCATACTCGCAAGAAAGTCGATGCCGAACTGGATAGGCTGATGGAACTAGATATCATTGAACCAGTAACAGGCCCAACACCATGGGTAAGCCCAATTGTCACTCCACCAAAGCCGAAGAATCCAGATGAGATACGCATTTGTGTGGACATGCGTGTTCCCAACAAGGCAATAATGCGTGAACGCCATCCTACACCCACTGTAGATGATATGATCTACCGCTTGAATGGTGCAACTGTATTCAGCAAGTTAGATTTAAACAAGGGCTATCATCAGCTTGAACTTGATGAGGAGAGTCGATTCATCACAACGTTTACGACACATCGAGGTCTGTATAGGTACAAGCGCCTGAGTTTTGGTATTAACAGTGCTGCCGAGGTATTCCAGCACACCATCAGCCAGGTATTGCAAGATATACCTAATGCTGACAACATGTCTGATGACATCATTGTTTATGGCCGTACCCAAGCTGAACACGACAAAGCTCTTCGTGCAACATTGCAACGCTTACGAGAAAAGAATTTGACGCTAAGCCGAGCAAAGTGTGAGTTCAATCAACATAAAATTGAAATCTTTGGACATGTACTTAGTGACAAAGGTCTGTCTCCAGATCCTAAGAAAGTTGCAGATATCAAGAATGCTGCACCTCCTTCAACGTCCACTGAAGTACATAGTTTTCTGGGAATGGCAAACTACTGTTCTCGCTTCATTCCAGATTTTGCTACCATTACGAAGCCTCTACGTGAGCTCCTGAAGAAAAATGCATCATGGTACTGGAGCGATATCGAGCAAAATGCATTTGATGCTGTGAAAGATGCACTAGTAGAGAATGCGACTGCTGCATACTTTGATCCATCAATGGACACTGAGTTAACGGTGGATGCTAGTCCTGTTGGTTTAGGTGCTGTTTTAGCCCAACACAAACCTGGTCAACCAGATTCCAGAGTAGTAATTGCCTACGCCAGCCGTTCTCTCACAGATGTTGAGCAACGATACAGTCAGACAGAGAAGGAAGCTCTTGCTCTTGTATGGGGCTGTGAACACTTCAATGTGTATCTGCTTGGTGCGCCCTTCACCACGATGGTCACTGACCACAAACCGTTGGAGACCATCTTCAATAATCCAAAGTCCAAACCACCAGCTCGCATTGAGAGATGGGCTCTTCGTCTGCAACCATACAACTTTACGGTGAAATACAAGCCGGGTGCAGGCAATCCCGCTGATTACATCAGTCGACATCCTGCAAACAGTTTCACCATCACCAAGCATCAGCAAGTTGCCGAGGAATATGTACACTCTGTAACCTGTGATGCAGACCCTAAGGCTCTTACTCTTGATGAAATCCGTACTGCAACCCTGGAGGACCCAACTCTGCAAGCAACAGTGGATGCATTGACTAAGAAAAAGTTTCCACGCATCCCACCCTCAGGAATTGACCAAGATGCATTCAAAGCACTTGAACGCATCCAGACAGAATTAAGTGTTACGCAACAACGCGACACTGTGCTGCGAGGTACTCGTATCGTGATTCCAGCTGTTCTCCAGCAACGTGCTCTGAAGCTTGCACATCAAGGACACCAAGGTCTTGTTAGGACCAAACAGCTGCTACGAGAAAAGGTGTGGTTTCCTGGCATTGATCGTCAAGCAAAGGATATGCATGATGCCTGTGTCCCTTGCCAAGCTGCAGTGGATACTTCAAGACCAACACCTCTACAACCTTCACCACTACCTGCTGCACCATGGACGGAAGTATCGATGGACTTCTGCGGACCACTACCAACTGGAGAGTACTTGATGGTAGTCATTGATGATCACTCACGTTATCCAGAAGTAGAAATCATCAATTCCACATCTGCAAAGGCCGTCATCCCGAAACTCGACAAGATCTTTTCAAACTTTGGCATTCCTGAAGTTGTCAAGACGGACAATGGACCGCCATTCAATGGACAAGACTTTGTCAACTTTGCTGAGCATATTGGATTCAAACACCGCCGTGTGATGCCACTACATCCTCAAGCAAATGGAGAAGTTGAGAGATTCATGCAACCTCTCATGAAAGCGGTACGCTGTGCTCATGCCGAAGGACGATCCTGGAAACAAGCTATGTATGCTTTTCTCAGGAACTACCCTGCAACACCACATGGAACACTGGGCAAGTCGCCTGGCGAACTTTTATTTGGACGTCCTATGAGAATCGCACTACCCGTCATGCCAGCCGAGGTAACGGATAAACGTCTCGCTCAGAAGGATGCACTAGCCAAGGGCAAAATGAAAATTGCTCATGATCAACGTGCAAAGGAACAGTTCATAAAGGTTGGAGACACTGTTCTCGTTAAAAAGAAAAAAGAGGGAAAGTTAGATATGCCGTATGATACAAAACCATATAAAGTGATTAGTGTAAAAGGAACTATGGTAACAGCTAGTAATAGAGATCATAGTATAACACGTAATATGGCTTATTTCAAAGTGATTCCAACTAGTGTAGAAAATGATGAAGTGCAAAGTCGTGCAAAAGAAAAAGAAAAAAATAGTTATAACCCGACAAACAATTCATCAAGGGATGTTATTGCATTTAAGGACTCTCGTCCTAAACGTCATGTTAAACGCCCTACACGATTTGATGATTAATTGTGTTCCTATGTAATGAAAAGTATTTACTTATTGTGCTAAACTAAATTTAATATTGTTTGAATAATGCAGATATCTCATTCAATATTTTGTAACTTTGTATTACAGTTTCTTTCATGTTTGTTTAACATTGCATATGTATTTTTAAAATTGAAATCCTTTGTGGAAAAGATTAAGTTGTTTAAATTCGTTGTGTGCTTAATTAATGTTAAATGTATGCAGTATCTCTTGATATGTTAATAACTTACTTTGTGTCAATAACTTTGCTTTGTGCTACACGCATGGTAGACATCCTGTATTCATTCTTTTTAAAGAAAAGGAGGGATGTCATGTTCACAGAAAATGATACCATCCGTTTTCTATGTGCGGCGGCTGGGACGCCAGAGAAAGAAGGTAAACAAGAGCGTACAGGACGCCCGCCAAGCTTGGTAGCTACTAGTCATGTAATCATATTAAGTATTAAAGTCAGTAACCAAGTCATGACTTTACATCAACCCTACAACCAAGACTTCCTTAGTGACACACAAACACCACAGACGGGTACTCTGAGACGTAAATTGGTACGTGAGGAAGAGTTTGGCCTTGAAAAAAATATAACTGGGAATATACCACATATGTACTAATTCATAAGGAAAATATTAACTATTAGCAATAAGTCATATATGTGCCGTCTTGTGCGAGAGCGGGTTGTATAGTGGTGTGGTGAACCCTGTGGTCATGTATGGTGGTGTGGTGAACCCTGTGGTCATGTATGGTGGTGTGGTGAACCCTTCATGTATGGTGGTGTGGTGAACCCTGTGGTCATGTATGCTGGTGTGGTGAACCCTGTGGTCATGTATGGTGGTGTGGTGAACCCTTCATGTATGGTGGTGTGGTGAACCTTGTGGTCCTGGTTGCTGGAGTGTTGATCTTTGTGGTAGTTTACACTGGCGTTGTGGTTGTAGTTGTTACAACGCCAAAGTAGGGTTAGACATGTGGTTAATAATTGTGTGAAATGTCGGAAGTTCAACATCACTTACAGAGAACAGCAGTAGTTGTAATATATGAAAAACCCTGGACACTATTGTGGCGGAGACTATATATCTGTGGCCGACGTCTACAAATGAGTGTAGAAACACCTTTGTCCCCTTTGGCTGACGTTAAAGACATTACCTATGGACTGGCACATGAAAATTCTTAGCAGAATAGTTACATATTGAATATATACTTTCACTTGAAAAACTATTAATCTTATGTTGAACTTTTATAATAATTTGTGTAAGAAATAAAAGCAATTAAGATTATCACAGACCTTTTGTTAGACGACAATAACCGGATGATGTTTGATGTACCACTAGCGCTAAACTGGCTGTTAAACCAAGAGCTATTTGCTGCTTGTTTTACCAAAACCTTATGGCTCACTGGTTTACCAAAAGCTGTAGGCAGGAGAGTTGCTAAGGATAGTTTGTCTCTAATTACTTATTGCTGCACACCAGGCCACACTCTCAATGTAACCAACTGTCACACTCAGGACAAGGCCCTGTGGTCACATTATGGTCATTACCTTCTGGACACCAGGTACAGTGTTTGCAACAGATAAAATCAATGAATGCTGGTAAAACCAAAAGCAAGACACTTCACTACACACGAGAACTGTTAACAGTACACTACTCACAAATACACTGGCGTTAGCGGTGACACCAAATAAGGGCAAACATGTCGCCGCTACGCAGTATCCATATCGAGGCGGACGGAACGTTGAGCGACAAAAAGCGATACCAGTGACAAAAATGTAACTTTCCTTTCTAGATTATCTTACACATAAATAGCACAGATGTGTGGTCTGTGCTCTCTGCTATGTTACTGGTGATATTTATCACACACGACCGGCCTGTGTGTACTCTGTGTTCCTTTTATGTTACTGGTGATATCTATCACACACTACTGAGCCAGCTGTGGAGATATCTACCACACACTACTGGGCCAGCTGTGGTGATATCTATCACACACTACTGGGCCAGCTGTGGAGATATCTATGACACACTACTGGGCCAGCTGTGGAGATATCTATCACACACTACTGGGCCAGCTGTGGAGATATCTATCACACACCACTGGGCCAGCTGTGGAGATATCTATCACACACTACTGGGCCAGCTGTGGAGATATCTATCACAAACTACTGGGCCAGCTGTGGAAATATCTATCACACACTACTGGGCCAGCTGTGGAGATATCTATCACACACTACTGGGCCAGCTGTGGTGATATCTATCACACACCACTGGTCCAGCTGTGGTGATATCAATCACACACCACTGGGCCAGCTGTGGAGATATCTATCACACACCACTGGGCCAGCTGTGGAGATATCTATCACACACTACTGGGCCAGCTGTGTGTGCTCTGTGCTCCCTCTATGTTAGTGCAACCCGCTCTCGCTATAACATAGTATCATTGTGGTCAAAGGCTCATAGTTCCTAAGCCGCTAATGTTCATAGTTTATCTGTGGTAGATTTCCAGTTATTTCCCTATCACCAGGCACCAACCCTTCATCACGAACCATAGTCTGTCTCATAGTACCCGTCTCATCACTGTAGAGAGCATAAGGGTCCGTTTGCTCCTATTTTAAATGATAATTGTATTTTTACAATGAAACATCTGATATGAAATGTACGTACTATTTTCCATGTTATTCAAGTATCATGGATACGCTACATCCAATTGAAGGCTCGTAGTTTTGTTTTGAGAAATCTTGGTAGTTCTAAGCAAATTATAATAAGCACTATAAATTATTATATGAAATTGTGGGGTTCTCTCAAATAATTTTTGTTTACAATAGTTTGTGCTTTGAAAATCTGAAGAGAGTGAATTGCAGGAACGTCATAACAAAACGATGTTAAGTTGAAATGTCTATGGGGTACACTACTGAAAACCGGATAGATCTTGGGCCCACAACAAATCACACGATGTTTATGGAGTCCACTACCCCCTAAAAGGATAGGTATGTGTTCCACTACCACCTGTAGGTTGGGTATGGGTCCATTACCACCAATAGGATGGGTATGGGGTCCATTACCGCCCCATGCTTGGTATGAGGTGCATTACTGCCCACAGCATGGACATGGGGTCCACTACCGCCAACAGGAAGGCTATGAGGTCCACTTCCATCCACAGGATGGGTATGAGGTCCACTACCCCAAAGGATGGGTATGCGGTCCACTACCGCCCAGAGGATGAGTGTTTGGGTCCGCCTCCTCCTTCAGAATGAGTATGGGGGTCACAACCACCCACAGGATGGGTATGTGGCCCAGTACTGCCCATATCTGTTTTAATACAAGAGTTCTTACATTCTTGTACACATTCTTACATACACAGGATAAGTATGGGGTGCACTACCACCCACAGGATGAGTATGCGGGGTCCACTACTGCCCACGGGATTGGACTATCATATACAGGAAGGATATGGGGTCCACTACCACTAGCAGGATGGATTTAGGGGTTCACAACTATTCACACGCTGTGTATGGGGTCCACTATCACCCGTAGGATGGGTATGGGGTCCACTACCACCTGTTGGTTGTGTATGGGGTCAACTACCACCTACAGGATGAGGCTGGAGTTCACTACCGCCCACAGGATGGGTATGGGGTCCACTAGCGCCAACAGGAGGAGTATGGGGTCCACTGCCACCCAAAGGATGAGTATGAGGTCCACTATCACCCACTGGATAGGTATGGGGTTCACTACCATCCACAGGATGAGTAGGGGATCCACTACCACGTATACGATAGGTATGGGGTCCACTACAACCACAGGATGAGTATAGGGTCCACTACTGGTCAGAAAATGAGTGTATGGTCCACCTCTGCCCACAGGATGGGTATGTGGTCCACTGCTCCCATCAGGATGGGTATTGGGTCGATTGCCGCCTAGAAAATGGGTGTATGGTCCACTACCGCCTACAGGATTGGTATGGGCCCTGTACTGCCCATGGAATGGGACCCAAGGTGTCCACTACCACCTGTAGATGTTTATTGGGTCCACTACTGCCTACAGGATCAAGTACCGCCCAGTCAAGTACTCTCGGAAACCTGATACATATGTTAACATACTATAGTTACCCATTAAGATTTTTTGGAAAAATGGGAGATTCCGTGGCGTCATCACAACAAGACGTATATTCACAACATGTATATATTAAACTCTAATTATTCCTTTAAACAGAGTCTAGTGTTTAAACTTAATAAAATAGTATTCAATAGGACTGAATAATTATACCATACACCAGAAAATATAGCTTGCCTCCCTAGCCCTTAAGACAGAGTAGGAACCAGCAGAGTACTGGAACAAAACATTGTTGGAACACTCCCTCAAGGGAGGGGAGGCAAGTTATTGTCTCAGAGAGAGAGAGAGAAACAGAGAGGGCTCCTCACAGCATGCATAACTCGTCAAAGACTCCCAAAATATGAGTCATCAACCAAGAAACTGCCGTTGTAACCCCTACAGCAGCAAAGTTCCTGACTGCCTTATATTCTTTTATTGGTAGTGATCACCATTAAATATTGGATAGGGTGCTGGTTATTAGCATACGAAAACCTAAACACAGTGAGTAGTGTTCCTCAGCAACACACAAATATTTCATGTCACACCTGTACTTTATATGTTGAAGGAGCCATTCCTTCGGCAGGTAATTCGTGATCTGGAATAATTAGAAGGTGAGCTGGCGCACATAAACTGTGAAGTGTCTTGCTGCCCCTGTTGGTCCACAGACGCCACAGTGCTAGGCCGCCATTACATGGCACTCTGAAGCACATGTGCCACACCCTAACAGAAGTTGGAGGAAACAACTATAACACTGCCTACCGGGCTATATCAACCACACAGCTGAGACATTATAAATTGTATAATAATATAATTATAAGACGACAGTAATACTAACCAATGTAGTCTAATTACCACCGTAGGTGGTATAATTTATATAAAGCTAGAGGTAAATATTTACAACTTAATATATATCCACACATTGTGGTATAAGTTGTATATATATCCCTTCAAACTATGTGCAGATAAATTCTGGCAGGCTGAATCAAAATATACAGTTAGTTTAAAATCATAATTCAATACTGAAGTTAACGAAAAATATAATAAAAATAAATAAATGTCTGCTAGGATTTTCCCACAAATACCGCCCAGAAGATGGCTACGGGGTGCGGTACTCCCCCATAGCCATCCGGTACTGCCTATGGCGTCCGGTACTCTGGGCGGGACCAAAGAGCCCAAGCTCAACTCCTGCAAGCACAATTAGGTGAGTACAGGATGGGTATGGCGTCCACTACAACGCATAGAATGGATATTGGTCCCAGTACTGCTCATGGGTTGGGGTATGGGGTCAACTATAGCTCATGGGTTAGGGTCAGCTACAGCTCATGGGTTGGGGTATGGGGTCAGCTACAGATCATGGGTTGGGGTATGGGGTCAACTACAGCTCATGGGTTGGGGTATGGGGTCAACTACAGCTCACGGGTTGGGGTATGGGGTCAGCTACAGCTCACGGGTTGGGGTATGGGGTCAACTACAGATCACAGGTTGGGGTATGGGGTCAGCTACAGCTCATGGGTTGGGGTATGGGGTCAACTACAGATCACAGGTTGGGGTATGGGGTCAACTACAGCTCACGGGTTGGGGTATGGGGTCAACTACAGCTCACGGGTTTGGGTATGGGGTCAACTATAGCTCATGGGTTGGGGTCCTAAATGGTTTCCTTCGCCATGACATCCATTTAGGCAATGGGTGATGGCTCCATCACCCATGTCAGGTACATGCATACAATAATATAAATAAATAAATTGTTTATGTAGATAAAAGTACATACAAACATATTGCGTTACAATTAGCATGCTTGATTTCTAGATAGAGCTAGTATATACTATCCTTAAAGACACTAATACCCACACCTTTGGCGGCCAACCTGTCCTCATAAAATTACGTTGCTATACACCCGTATGCGCGCTATGGCCAAAATGAACGTAATTTGACATTAAATTGGCTCACGAAAGTGAAGTACTATCACGTTTTCTGTTGTGAGTCCTCCTGCTTACTCGGTAAGGTTAGGAGAGGAAACTTTCAATTGACGGTTTTCATGACGTTTTGAAACCTTAGGAAAACTTCCTGCCCTATTAACCTTCCAGAGGACCCTTAACTTGCTGTTTTGGAAGAAAAAACTCCAAAATTTATTTTCAATTATTTTTCATTTTCAAATTACGTCCATTTTCGGCCATACGGGCAAACGGTCAAATTCAAACGTAATCTGTAAGAAGACAGGTTCAGAAATACGTAAAAACTAAGACAAGGCTAACTGAGATCAACAGCATGAATTTAAATTAAATAGGTTGACACTTAGTAGGTAAGGTAGGTTACATGGAGTTGATTATGTAGTACTTAGTTGTTTTTATCTTAAACTAGATGATAGAGAGGCAGTCTTTGGCGTGATTAGGAATACATGTATGTATGTATGTATGTCTTTGGCGTGATTAGGAATACATTCATGCATACATACATACATACATGCATACATACATACATACATACATACATACATACATACATACATACATACATACATACATACATACATACATACATACATACATACATACATAAATACATACATACATAAATACATACATACATATACATCTAGTCAGTATATTGTTATTTCGAGATAAAATCCAATACAGTTTATATTGGTGCGACGCCACTGTCATGAGGTTACCTGGAGGTGCTTCTTGAGGAGTTTAAATATCTCAGGAACTGTAGGCTTATGCGAGACATGTGTTAGATGGGGCATCTACAAGCACCAGCTGGAGGCTGGGGGAGTGTTGATGATTGAAGTGATGGTCAGCCCAAATGTTGGAGGCTGGGTTTGACAATAACCCCCCCCCCCCCGCACACACACACACACGTTGACCACACAACGTCTATGGTTATCTGCCACTCTCACTTACCAAGGGTATCCCATACACACACACACACACACATACACACACACACACACACACACACACACACACACATTGGGGGGCCTCGTAGCCTGGTGGATAGCGCGCTGGATTCGTAATTCTGTGGCGCGGGTTCGATTCCCGCACGAGGCAGAAACAAATGGGCAAAGTTTCTTTCACCCTGAATGCCCCTGTTACCTAGCAGTAAATAGGTACCTGGGAGTTAGTCAGCTGTCACGGGCTGCTTCCTGGGGTGTGTGTGTGTGTGTGGTGTGGAAAAAAAAGTAGTTAGTAAACAGTTGATTGACAGTTGAGAGGCGGGCCGAAAGAGCAAAGCTCAACCCCCGTAAAAACACAACTAGTAAACACAACTAGTAAACACACACACACACAAAAGAAAGGTTGTTGGTCCAGATGGGATCTCACCATGGATACTGAAAGAGTGTGCAGAGGCACTTTGCTTGCCACTCTCCATAGTGTATAGTAAGTCACTGGACACGGGAGACCTACCAGAAATATGGAAGACGGCGAATGTGGTCCCAATATACAAAAAGGGCGACAGGCAAGAGGCACTGAACTACAGGCCAGTGCCCTTGACTTGTATACCATGCAAGGTGATGAAGAAGATTGTGAGAAAAAACCTGGTAACACATCTGGAGAGAAGGGACTTCGTGACAAATCGCCAACATGGGTTCGAGGAGGGTAAATCTTGCCCTACAAGCTTGATAGAATTCTACGATCAGGTGACAAAGATTAAGCAAGAAAGAGAGGGCTGGGCGGACTGCATTTTCTTGGATTGTCGGAAAGCCATTGACACAGTACCGCATATGAGGCTGGTACATAAGCTGGAGAGACAGGCAGGTGTAGCTGGTAAGGTGCTCCAATGGATAAGGGAGTATCTAAGCAATAGGAAGCAGAGAGTTACGGTGAGGGGTGAGACCTCCGATTGGCGTGAAGTCACCAGTGGAGTCCCACAGGGCTCTGTGCTCGGTCCTATCTTGTTTCTGATATATGTAAATGATCTCCCAGAGGGTATCGATTCATTTCTCTCAATGTTTGCGGATGATGCTAAAATTATGAGAAGGATTGAAACAGAAGAAGACTGTTTGAGGCTTCAAGAAGACCTAGACAAGCTGAAGGAATGGTCGAACAAATGGTTGTTAGAGTTTAACCCAACCAAATGTAATGTAATGAAGATAGGTGTAGGGAGCAGGAGGCCAGATACAAGGTATCATCTGGGAGAAGAAATTCTTCAGGAGTCAGAAAAAGAAAAAGACTTGGGGGTTGATATCACGCCAGACCTGTCTCCTGCAGCACATATCAAGCGGATAACATCAGCGGCATATGCCAGGCTGGCCAACATACGAACGGCATTCAGAAACTGGTGTAAAGAATCATTCAGAACTTTGTATACCACATATGTCAGGCCAATCCTGGAGTATGCAGCCCCAGCATGGAGTCCATATCTAGTCAAGGATAAGACTAAACTGGAAAAGGTTCAAAGGTTTACCACCAGACTAGTACCCGAGTTGAGAGGTATGAGCTACGAGGAGAGACTACGGGAATTAAACCTCACTTCGCTGGAAGACAGAAGAGTTAGGGGGGGACATGATCACCACATTCAAGATTCTGAAGGGAATTGATAGGGTAGATAACGACAGTCTATTTACCACAAGGGGAACACGCACAAGGGGACACAGGTGGAAACTGAGTGCCCAAATGAGCCACTTAGATATTAGAAAGAACTTTTTTAGTGTCAGAGTGGTTGACAAATGGAATGCATTAGGAAGTGATGTGGTGGAGGCTGACTCCATACACAGTTTCAAGTGTAGATATGATAGAGCCCGATAGGCTCAGGAATCTGTACGCCTGTTGATTGACGGTTGAGAGGCGGGACCAAAGAGCCAGAGCTCAACCCCCGCAAACACAACTAGGTGAGTACAACTAGGTGAGTACACACACACACACACACACCGTTCTTATGTTAGCCAACCTGACATATGCTGCTGTGTGAGTATTCACCTATTTGTGAAAGCTAAACACCCGCAAGCACAAATAGGTGAGTACATACACAGCGGCATATGCCAAGTTGGCTAGCATAATAACGGCCTTTTGAAACTTGTGTAAGGAATCTTTCAGAACTTTGTAAACCGCATATGTCAGACCAATCTTGGAGTATGCAGCTCCAGCACGGCGTCCAAATCTAGTCAAGCATATGACTAAACTGGAAAAGGTTCAAAGGTTTGCCACCAGACTAGTACCCGAACTGAGGGGTATGAGCTACGAGGAGAGACTACGGGAATTAAACCTCACGTCACTGGGAGACAGGACAAGCTAGAGGGGACATAATCACCACATATAAGAGTCTCAGAGGAATTAAAAGGGTAGATAAAGAATGACTATATAATACAAGGGGCACATGCACTAGGGGACACAGGTGGAAACCGAGTGCCCAAATGAGCCATTGAGACGTTAGAAAGAACATTTTTAGTGTCAGAGTGGTTGACAAATGGAATGCACTAGGAAGTGAAGTGATGGAAGCAGACTCCATACACAGTTTCAAGTGAAGATATGATGGAGCCCAGTAGGCTCAGGAACCTGTACACCAGTTGATTGACAGTTGGGAGGCGGGACCAAAGAGCCAGAGCTCAACTCCCACAAGCACAAATAGGTGAGTACACATGCATCTGTAACAGTATATATATTGTTACGGACTCGTCACCCTTGTCAGGGGGTTGAGTGGCAGTTCCAGCGCCATCTACGAGTCCGTACCCGAACTTCCCTGATATTGGACGCTATGTAGGCAACGCCATCTTTTGGTGGTGGAGTGATCGTAACAAGTGGCTCAAGATTCCTGCCTTGGTCAGACAGAGATCGATGTGGATGACCTCTGGTGAGGTGGCGGCTCCAGACTAG
Organism: Procambarus clarkii; assembly: GCF_040958095.1. Taxonomy (NCBI): domain Eukaryota; kingdom Metazoa; phylum Arthropoda; class Malacostraca; order Decapoda; family Cambaridae; genus Procambarus; species Procambarus clarkii. The sequence continues at coordinate 46,234,452 of NC_091172.1, read as the reverse complement.
CGCCATCTGTTGTGCTACGGAGCACGATGTCAATTCCCCAGTGAGTATTCCTGGTTTCACCAGTACCTTCCATTTAACTGATGATTGTTACGGCCCTCTCGGGTCGCAACTGGGTTTGTACTCTGATGTTATTAGAGGAAGGGTATCCGGCCCCAAGCCAGTAGTGGCTTTCAAGGGATGAGATCCGTGACGCAAGTAAAATAAAAGGGGAAGGGAAAGAAAGGCAAAAACTTAAGATTATAATTACCTTCACCAATAAGTAATATATAAAAGTTACACAGGGGGAGGGGTATTAACACTACACAGGGGAAGTATATACACGGTCGTCTTCTCCTGAAATCGCTGGATCCTCTCGGTGCCAAGTCCTCGGTGCTCTCGTGGTCTCTTGACGAATCCTTCGATCAAGCTGAGTCTACCCGGGACACAGGCCAGCCAAAACACAGTTCCACTGGGGCATCGCCGTGGAGGCCGTCAACCACAATTCCAGCAGACTGCTGGCAGGTTCCGGATCAGCAACGCTGGTCAGGCCACTCCACGAGCGATACTAGGGTAGCGCCCTAGTCAGGAGCCTCGTGTGATACCACAGATCACTCTCCTGTCCACAATACCCCAGTGGTCAATCGTCTCCAGCAGTCGGTCCCGGGTACGACAATCCTTCAACTGCCACTTCACTGGCAGGGTAACACCACAGTGTTCCTCCGGGAGGCGACTCACAGCTGCTGCAGAAAAGCACAAGGTATGGGGACGGCTGCCTTGGGTAGACTGACTCAACTTCCCTTACAGCAGTCCCAGGTCGACTCTGTAAGCAGACACGTTATCAATAACAGGGACACACTAAAGCACCTCACTTACAGGCTCAGACACAAATGCCCGACGTATCCACTCCATAGATGGCGTTGTCGTCTGAGCACCACCTCACCAGAGGTCAGCAGCGGCGGTGTTGTGAGCTGCACAGGACTGGAAACTGGCCCTTGTGGCCGGTACACTTCGTCCTCACCAGGTGTCGTCGTCCATTTGGTGGGGGTTTCGGGAGCTGACCCACAGATGGCGCAGTCGTCACTGCTCCGTGCTCGGACGCTGGATTCGGGTCCGTAACACCTCCCCACCAAAAAGAATTTGGTTTGGGGTTCTATAAAGAGAAACACAAACCAAATTAGTACGGCGACACAACTCCAAATGGACTCACTTATACTGTAAACTGGAACGACGAGGCTGTCTCGTCCACAGAACTGTACTAAGGAGAAACCCTGGCACAAAGGGAACTTGAAAATGGCAGGCGATGACCTGCCTGACGTAATTTTCCACACCTCCTCTGCGATGTCAAGCAGGGGCATCATCTCACATCTCTCGAGTAAGGATCGGTGTAGACACGATGTGGGGCGACTCGACACTTCCCTGTGTCGTGGCACCGATGATGGCTGGTCACAGACGGCATTTCTGTGACCGGTCCGAAGGTCCTTCAGGGAGACAGGAACCTGGAATACAGGGGTCTGATAATTCAGAGTGACAGCGACAGTGGGCAAGTCAGTACTTACTGCATACGCCCCTACTAGGCTCACACCTAGTTCCAACAGGGCTGCTTGCACACCGAAGATGGCATTCGCTCTGTCACCGTCTGGTCGACCAACGTTCCGTATAACGCTGCATTTAGGCTCAGCTATCACGCGGGGGGTGTCAACCTGTCGGAAACAGTCACTCATATTATCATATGTCGTACCACCTGTATCAACCATCACCTTCCAGGTCCCTTCTTCAACTGCAACATTCACTGTGCACGTCTCCAATCCCTGGGACCTCTTCATGTTGTTCACGGGAGCCATCATCTGCCGGGTCGTCCACTGGTCCTCACTGAGAGCACATACAAGAATAAAACAAAACACCGCTAAGAAACATTTGGTTAACTTAGGGACAAGTTTCCTGAGCTTGAAATGTCCATAGCTGGCTACATCCATTAGCCTGGTTTGGACCAAAGAGGGCACTAGACCGTTCGAACACACCTCACATACCTCTGACGTCTGGGGAATCTCTGGCCGGTTCAATGAACGCTGTACCTTGCCATACCGCAAGTACACATCCGCCTTCGCTCCAGACTCGTTGGTATCCGTGGGTGCTTGCACACGAGACCTCTCTTCATGCCCAGTTACCTCTGCTATCGTAACCGCATGTTCCTCGTCGGGAGAAGAATCAGGAGACACTGTTAGAATACTGTCGATCTGCGGGTGAGAGGACAAATTAAACACGTTTAAATCCGGGTCTGTTTTTACCTGGATATTACCACTGCCTGTTACCTCTGACCTTGCTGTTCCGGCCGACTCGTCCACGACCTTGGGAAGATTGATGCTCCAATCTGTCAAAAAGTCGTTGGCTAGTACCACGTCAATCCCTGCTATAGGGAGGGTATCGACTACTGCCAACGCACATGTGCCGCTGAAGTAAGGCGAGTCGAGATGTACTGGCACTAAGGGGGCGATGTACTGCGTCCTTGGAAACCCCACCAGGACAACCTTCAGAAGCGTATCAAGTCTGTCTGAAACATGTTCCTTTGAGGAAAGCCAGAAAGAGATCTAACGTAGAAAGAGAACGCAGACGACACTATAAACGCAGGAAAAAAATAACGGAACTGCTTATGCAGACACGAATTTCCCGTCAAAGAAGGAATAATTTAAATAGGGAGATTGAAGAAATCGAGCGGAAATTGAAACACTCATATGAAACTGAAGAAAGGCAGTTAGAACAGAAAGCAATTCAGGAAATAAAGAAAAATCCAAAATATTTCTTCTCATATGCGAAATCAAAAGCAAAAACCACTGCCAGTACTGGACCTATTCGTACAAGTGAAGGTTCATACACGGAGGATGACAAAGAAATTAGTGAAATCCTAAAAAAGCAGTATGAGGACATGTTTAGCACTCCAATAAACAACATGAAGGTGGAAGATCCAGACAATTTCTTTATGCGGGATATTCAAACCCCTGTAAATATAACTGATATAAACACGAGCGCACTAAAATTTGAAAAAGAAATTGAAAACATGCCCATGCACTCGGCCCCAGGTCCAGACTCATGGAATTTAATATTTATAAAGAAATGCAAAGTGCCGGTAGCACAGGCACTCAGTATAGTGTGGAGGAAGAGCCTGGACACGGGGGAGATACCAGATGCACTTAAAGTAGCAGACATAGCCCCTCTACACAAAGGAGGGAGCAAAGCATTGGCAAAAAATTATAGACCAGTTGCACTAACATCGCACATCATAAAAGTATTTGAGAGAGTGATTAGGAGTCAGGTCACCAATTTCATGGAGACCAATGACCTTCACAACCCAGGCCAACATGGATTTCGAGCGGGAAGATCGTGCCTCTCACAGCTACTTGAGCACTACGACAAAGTCACTGAGGCATTAGAAGAGAAACAGAATGCTGATGTGATATACACGGACTTCGCAAAGGCTTTCGATAAATGTGACCATGGCGTGATAGCACACAAAATGAAGTCAATGGGAATAACCGGTAAAGTAGGACGCTGGATACTCAGTTTTCTGTCAAACAGGACTCAGCGAGTAACTGTCAACCATATAAAATCTAGTCCAAGTGCAGTGAAAAGCTCTGTACCTCAGGGTACAGTCCTTGCACCGCTGCTTTTCCTTATTCTCATATCAGATATAGACAAAAATACAAGTCACAGCTTCGTATCATCCTTTGCAGATGACACAAAAATCAGTATGAAAATTACCTCGGCTGAGGACATTGAAAAACTTCAAGCTGATATTAACAAAGTTTTCGACTGGGCATCAGAAAATAACATGATGTTTAACAGTGATAAATTCCAGGTACTCAGGTACGGTAAAAATGAGGACCTCAAACATAATACAGAGTACAAAACACAATCAAATGTACCCATAGTAGGAAAACAGCATGTAAAGGATTTGGGAATAATAATGTCTGACGACCTAACGTTTAAGGAGCATAACCAAGCAAATATTGCGACAGCCAGAAAAATGATAGGATGGATTACGAGAACTTTCAAATCCAGGGATCCCATCACAATGGTTGTACTCTTCAAGTCACTTGTGTTGTCCCGTCTTGAGTACTGCTCAGTACTCACTTCCCCCTTCAGAGCAGGAGAGATTGCCGAAATAGAGGGAATACAGAGAACATATACGGCACGCATAGATGCAATAAAGCACCTAAATTATTGGGATCGTCTCAAAGCCCCCCAAATGTACTCACTAGAAAGAAGACGAGAGAGATATCAAATAATATACACCTGGAAGATACTGGAGGGCCAAGTACCAAATCTACACAGTAAAATAACAACGTACTGGAGTGAACGACATGGAAGAAAATGTAGAATAGAACCAATGAAGAGCAGAGGTGCCATAGGCACAATCAGAGAACACTGTATAAACATCAGAGGTCCGCGGTTGTTCAACGTCCTCCCAGCAAGCATAAGAAATATTGCCGGAACAACCGTGGACATTTTCAAGAGGAAACTAGATTTATTCCTCCAAGGAGTGCCGGACCAAGCGGGCTGTGGTGGGTATGTGGGCCTGCGGGCCGCTCCAAGCAACAGCCTGGTGGACCAAACTCTCACAAGTCGAGCCTGGCTTGGGGAGTAGAAGAACTCCCAGAACCCCATCAACCAGGAATCAACCAGGTAACCTCTTGTCTCCCATCCACACTCACCCCCTCGGGTAACGAGCTTCTCACGATCAGGGACTGGGCTGCTCCACTATCTCTGAGCACTACAACTGATCTACCAGTATGATCACTCGTTACATACCCGCTTGAAGTGTGAGGGGCAAACAATCTGGGTTCTTCCTGCGCAATCGTAGACTGGCTTCCTGCTGGTGGTGTTACACAGCTCATCAACATCACCTCCCGACGTGCGCCGCTACCTCTTCTGCCTCGGCACATAGCAGCTACATGCCCTTTCTGCCCACAAGTCCAGCACACCACATTCCTCCTCGGACTCCGGTGTTTCGGACTGTTAGGACTAGTCCTTCGAGGGCTACTTGGGGGCGTCTTCTTAGCGCTTCGTGGGACGGGGGTCTCCTCTTCGTCATGAGGTTTGTCAAACCAGCGCTGGTAATTCCTCGAGACGTACTTAGCAGACGGCCTATGAGTCAGGATGTACTCTTCAGCCATGGTGGCTGCCGCGCTCAAGGTCTCCACCTGCTGCTCTTCCAAGTACGTCTTTAGGTCTCCAGACAAACAATCCTTGAAGTCCTCTATCAGTATGAGCTGCTCGAGGTCTTCTTTGGTCTCCACCTTCCGAGAGGCACACCATTCCTGGAAAAGTCGCTCCTTGATAGTGGCGAATTCGGTGAAGGTGTGTTCTGAGGTCTTTTTCAGGTTTCTGAACTTCTGCCTGTACGCCTCAGGTACCAATTGGTACGCCATGAGCACGACCTTCTTCACCTTGTCGTAATCGCCGGAGTCGTCAAGGGATAACGTAGAGTAGGCGATTTGGGCCTTCCCAGTCAAGACTGATTGTATCATGATGGCCCAATTCACCCTTGGCCACTCCAAAGAGGCAGCGACTTTCTCGAAGGCTGCGAAGAACTTTGAAACTTCCTTCTCGCTGAATTTGGGGACCATTTTGATGTTCCTTACCGGATCGAAACTACTGGTGTCCGTTGTTTGCCTCCGACCACCGCCTAACCATAATACTTCTAGTTCATGTTGTCTCTGTCTTTCTTTTTCTTCTCTCTCTCGCTGTTTCTCTTCTCTTTCTCGCTCTTCTCTTTCTCGTTTCTCTTCTCTTTCTCGCTCTTCTCTTTCTCGTTTCTCTTCTCTTTCTCGCTCTTCTCTTCTTTCTTCTCTTTCTAATTCTAAACGCCTCATCGCCAATTCTTTATCTTTCATCTCCATTTCTTTATTTTTCATCTTCACTTCTTTATCTTTTAATTCTCGTTCTAATTCTAACTTCTTCCACTCTATCTCGCGATTTATCTCTAAGGCACGCATTTTGACTGTAAGAAAGCTAATATTCAGCTCACCTGCATCACTGTCAATGTCGCTGCCTTTATCTTCCTTTTCAGTGGAAGCTATCTCCTCACCTTCCTTTATACTAGGAGTCTCGCCTTCCTGTTTCTCCTCTGCCTTCAAATGCCGGTGAACCTTGGACAAGATCTCCACATGGGAATCACTGGCACGGATCTTGATCTCCAGGTAGGCGCTCACTAGTACAAGTTCCGGTTTGCTCAGATATTTTAATCTGGCAAGACAGTCCTCTCTGTTCAGAAAAGCCTGAACATCGTCCAGATCATCGATGGTAGCTTTTTCTGCCATTGTCACAGACAGAACACTTAACTAGCACTTAACACACCGCTTTCACGTTAGCACTTAACGCACCGAGCACTGTTCTACGCCAATATTACACTTTATCGCACCTGGCACCTCACTTGCCAATATTGCACGTAATTACTTCGGGCACCGCACTACACAATATTGCACTGAATCACAGCAAACACTTCGCTCTACAATATTGCACTTAATCACACCGAGCACCGCACTGCACAATACTGCACTTTGTCACTCTTAGCACTGCACAGGACGTATAACGTCCCAATTGTCACACACGGGGGGAATTATATACAGGGATTACACCACTTCACCACCCCTGTCAAACATACTTAACAAGGAGACGGATCCCGCTGGGGATGCCAATTATGTTACGGCCCTCTCGGGTCGCAACTGGGTTCGTACTCTGATGTTATTAGAGGAAGGGTATCCGACCCCAAGCCAGTAGTGGCTTTCAAGGGATGAGATCCGTGACGCAAGTAAAATAAAAGGGGACGGGAAAGAAAGGCAAAAACTTAAGATTATAATTACCTTCACCAATAAGTAATATATAAAAGTTACACAGGGGGAGGGGTATTAACACTACACAGGGGAAGTATATACACAGTCGTCTTCTCCTGAAGACGCTGGATCCTCTCGGTGCCACGTCCTCGGTGCTCTCGTGGTCTCTTGACGAATCCTTCGATCAAGCTGAGTCTACCCCGGACACAGGCCAGCCAAAACACAGTTCCACTGGGGCACCGATGTGGAGGCCGTCAACCACAATTCCAGCAGACTGCTGGCAGGTTCCGGATCAGCAACGCTGGTCAGGCCACTCCACGAGCGATACTAGGGTAGCGCCCTAGTCAGGAGCCTCGTGTGATACCACAGATCACTCTCCTGTCCACAATACCCCAGTGGTCAATCATCTCCAGCAGTCGGTCCCGGGTACGACAATCCTTCAACTGCCACTTCACTGGCAGGGTAACACCACAGTGTTCCTCCGGGAGGCGACTCACAGCTGCTGCAGCAAAGCACAAGGTATGGGGACGGCTGCCTTGGGTAGACTGACTCAACTTCCCTTACAGCAGTCCCAGGTCGACTCTGTAAGCAGACATGTCATCAATAACAGGGACACACTAAAGCACCTCACTTACAGGCTCATACACAAACGCCCGACGTATCCACTCCATAGATGGCGTTGTCGTCTGAGCACCACCTCACCAGAGGTCAGCAGCGGTGGTGTTGTGAGCTGCACAGGACTGGAAACTGGCCCTTGTGGCCGGTACACTTCGTCCTCACCAGGTGTCGTCGTCCATTTGGTGGGGGTTTCGGGAGCTGACCCACAGATGGCGCGGTCGTCACTGCTCCGTGCTCGGACGCTGGATTCGGGTCCGTAACAATGATGTGTCTGTGTCCATAGAAGTGACGTGGGGCAGCAGTGGTACTGAGGATGACAATTTACCTCGGGTGATCCTAGTACTCTCCGGTTGGTCGTAGAAGAAGACCCCAGAAGCCGCCGCTGATCTTAGCAGTGTGCTGGCTGCTGGATTTCGCAGTGTGGATAGAGATCGGCGAACCAGAGAATTAGCTTGGGTGAGTACCTGACGACAAGGAGGTGCCTATTGTGAAGTGCTGCTAGCCTGCCGCTAGGGACTCCTGCCAGGGGATAACTACCCCTGTACATAGTGGCGTGACCCCGTTCAGCGTGTGGTTGAAGTCCTCTGCCAGCGTGCAGTTGGAGGGCTATAGTGGGGTAGAGGCACCTCGTGACACTGTCTGTGGATCGATCCACGTACAAGGTGAAACTCGCCAGTGCTTCTCAGTACAATTGGAAAAAGGTACCGAGTGTGGGGGAAACACTGGGCTTAATGAACACTGCATTGTGTGTGTTTTAAGTGTCCTGTGCGAAAGCGACAAATATTCGTGTAGTAAGTCTATTTATTTTGCTACATATATACTTTTAACGGTGATAA
>NC_091172.1:46213729-46220692 GCF_040958095.1 Procambarus clarkii | reverse complement strand
TCCTAGCAGTGCAATCTTTTCTACAAACAACTCTTAGCCTTTGTAACACCCACTGTCCTATGCTTACAAAACAAGTCACAAGCAAAAGACTTAACAATCCTTGTCTTACAAAGGGAATACTTAAATCCATTAACAAAAATCATGACTAAAATTGTGCTACGGAGCACGATGTCAATTCCCCAGTGAGTATTCCTGGTTTCACCAGTACCTTCCATTTAACTGATGATTGTTACGGCCCTCTCGGGTCGCAACTGGGTTTGTACTCTGATGTTATTAGAGGAAGGGTATCCGGCCCCAAGCCAGTAGTGGCTTTCAAGGGATGAGATCCGTGACGCAAGTAAAATAAAAGGGGAAGGGAAAGAAAGGCAAAAACTTAAGATTATAATTACCTTCACCAATAAGTAATATATAAAAGTTACACAGGGGGAGGGGTATTAACACTACACAGGGGAAGTATATACACGGTCGTCTTCTCCTGAAATCGCTGGATCCTCTCGGTGCCAAGTCCTCGGTGCTCTCGTGGTCTCTTGACGAATCCTTCGATCAAGCTGAGTCTACCCGGGACACAGGCCAGCCAAAACACAGTTCCACTGGGGCATCGCCGTGGAGGCCGTCAACCACAATTCCAGCAGACTGCTGGCAGGTTCCGGATCAGCAACGCTGGTCAGGCCACTCCACGAGCGATACTAGGGTAGCGCCCTAGTCAGGAGCCTCGTGTGATACCACAGATCACTCTCCTGTCCACAATACCCCAGTGGTCAATCGTCTCCAGCAGTCGGTCCCGGGTACGACAATCCTTCAACTGCCACTTCACTGGCAGGGTAACACCACAGTGTTCCTCCGGGAGGCGACTCACAGCTGCTGCAGAAAAGCACAAGGTATGGGGACGGCTGCCTTGGGTAGACTGACTCAACTTCCCTTACAGCAGTCCCAGGTCGACTCTGTAAGCAGACACGTTATCAATAACAGGGACACACTAAAGCACCTCACTTACAGGCTCAGACACAAATGCCCGACGTATCCACTCCATAGATGGCGTTGTCGTCTGAGCACCACCTCACCAGAGGTCAGCAGCGGCGGTGTTGTGAGCTGCACAGGACTGGAAACTGGCCCTTGTGGCCGGTACACTTCGTCCTCACCAGGTGTCGTCGTCCATTTGGTGGGGGTTTCGGGAGCTGACCCACAGATGGCGCAGTCGTCACTGCTCCGTGCTCGGACGCTGGATTCGGGTCCGTAACACCTCCCCACCAAAAAGAATTTGGTTTGGGGTTCTATAAAGAGAAACACAAACCAAATTAGTACGGCGACACAACTCCAAATGGACTCACTTATACTGTAAACTGGAACGACGAGGCTGTCTCGTCCACAGAACTGTACTAAGGAGAAACCCTGGCACAAAGGGAACTTGAAAATGGCAGGCGATGACCTGCCTGACGTAATTTTCCACACCTCCTCTGCGATGTCAAGCAGGGGCATCATCTCACATCTCTCGAGTAAGGATCGGTGTAGACACGATGTGGGGCGACTCGACACTTCCCTGTGTCGTGGCACCGATGATGGCTGGTCACAGACGGCATTTCTGTGACCGGTCCGAAGGTCCTTCAGGGAGACAGGAACCTGGAATACAGGGGTCTGATAATTCAGAGTGACAGCGACAGTGGGCAAGTCAGTACTTACTGCATACGCCCCTACTAGGCTCACACCTAGTTCCAACAGGGCTGCTTGCACACCGAAGATGGCATTCGCTCTGTCACCGTCTGGTCGACCAACGTTCCGTATAACGCTGCATTTAGGCTCAGCTATCACGCGGGGGGTGTCAACCTGTCGGAAACAGTCACTCATATTATCATATGTCGTACCACCTGTATCAACCATCACCTTCCAGGTCCCTTCTTCAACTGCAACATTCACTGTGCACGTCTCCAATCCCTGGGACCTCTTCATGTTGTTCACGGGAGCCATCATCTGCCGGGTCGTCCACTGGTCCTCACTGAGAGCACATACAAGAATAAAACAAAACACCGCTAAGAAACATTTGGTTAACTTAGGGACAAGTTTCCTGAGCTTGAAATGTCCATAGCTGGCTACATCCATTAGCCTGGTTTGGACCAAAGAGGGCACTAGACCGTTCGAACACACCTCACATACCTCTGACGTCTGGGGAATCTCTGGCCGGTTCAATGAACGCTGTACCTTGCCATACCGCAAGTACACATCCGCCTTCGCTCCAGACTCGTTGGTATCCGTGGGTGCTTGCACACGAGACCTCTCTTCATGCCCAGTTACCTCTGCTATCGTAACCGCATGTTCCTCGTCGGGAGAAGAATCAGGAGACACTGTTAGAATACTGTCGATCTGCGGGTGAGAGGACAAATTAAACACGTTTAAATCCGGGTCTGTTTTTACCTGGATATTACCACTGCCTGTTACCTCTGACCTTGCTGTTCCGGCCGACTCGTCCACGACCTTGGGAAGATTGATGCTCCAATCTGTCAAAAAGTCGTTGGCTAGTACCACGTCAATCCCTGCTATAGGGAGGGTATCGACTACTGCCAACGCACATGTGCCGCTGAAGTAAGGCGAGTCGAGATGTACTGGCACTAAGGGGGCGATGTACTGCGTCCTTGGAAACCCCACCAGGACAACCTTCAGAAGCGTATCAAGTCTGTCTGAAACATGTTCCTTTGAGGAAAGCCAGAAAGAGATCTAACGTAGAAAGAGAACGCAGACGACACTATAAACGCAGGAAAAAAATAACGGAACTGCTTATGCAGACACGAATTTCCCGTCAAAGAAGGAATAATTTAAATAGGGAGATTGAAGAAATCGAGCGGAAATTGAAACACTCATATGAAACTGAAGAAAGGCAGTTAGAACAGAAAGCAATTCAGGAAATAAAGAAAAATCCAAAATATTTCTTCTCATATGCGAAATCAAAAGCAAAAACCACTGCCAGTACTGGACCTATTCGTACAAGTGAAGGTTCATACACGGAGGATGACAAAGAAATTAGTGAAATCCTAAAAAAGCAGTATGAGGACATGTTTAGCACTCCAATAAACAACATGAAGGTGGAAGATCCAGACAATTTCTTTATGCGGGATATTCAAACCCCTGTAAATATAACTGATATAAACACGAGCGCACTAAAATTTGAAAAAGAAATTGAAAACATGCCCATGCACTCGGCCCCAGGTCCAGACTCATGGAATTTAATATTTATAAAGAAATGCAAAGTGCCGGTAGCACAGGCACTCAGTATAGTGTGGAGGAAGAGCCTGGACACGGGGGAGATACCAGATGCACTTAAAGTAGCAGACATAGCCCCTCTACACAAAGGAGGGAGCAAAGCATTGGCAAAAAATTATAGACCAGTTGCACTAACATCGCACATCATAAAAGTATTTGAGAGAGTGATTAGGAGTCAGGTCACCAATTTCATGGAGACCAATGACCTTCACAACCCAGGCCAACATGGATTTCGAGCGGGAAGATCGTGCCTCTCACAGCTACTTGAGCACTACGACAAAGTCACTGAGGCATTAGAAGAGAAACAGAATGCTGATGTGATATACACGGACTTCGCAAAGGCTTTCGATAAATGTGACCATGGCGTGATAGCACACAAAATGAAGTCAATGGGAATAACCGGTAAAGTAGGACGCTGGATACTCAGTTTTCTGTCAAACAGGACTCAGCGAGTAACTGTCAACCATATAAAATCTAGTCCAAGTGCAGTGAAAAGCTCTGTACCTCAGGGTACAGTCCTTGCACCGCTGCTTTTCCTTATTCTCATATCAGATATAGACAAAAATACAAGTCACAGCTTCGTATCATCCTTTGCAGATGACACAAAAATCAGTATGAAAATTACCTCGGCTGAGGACATTGAAAAACTTCAAGCTGATATTAACAAAGTTTTCGACTGGGCATCAGAAAATAACATGATGTTTAACAGTGATAAATTCCAGGTACTCAGGTACGGTAAAAATGAGGACCTCAAACATAATACAGAGTACAAAACACAATCAAATGTACCCATAGTAGGAAAACAGCATGTAAAGGATTTGGGAATAATAATGTCTGACGACCTAACGTTTAAGGAGCATAACCAAGCAAATATTGCGACAGCCAGAAAAATGATAGGATGGATTACGAGAACTTTCAAATCCAGGGATCCCATCACAATGGTTGTACTCTTCAAGTCACTTGTGTTGTCCCGTCTTGAGTACTGCTCAGTACTCACTTCCCCCTTCAGAGCAGGAGAGATTGCCGAAATAGAGGGAATACAGAGAACATATACGGCACGCATAGATGCAATAAAGCACCTAAATTATTGGGATCGTCTCAAAGCCCCCCAAATGTACTCACTAGAAAGAAGACGAGAGAGATATCAAATAATATACACCTGGAAGATACTGGAGGGCCAAGTACCAAATCTACACAGTAAAATAACAACGTACTGGAGTGAACGACATGGAAGAAAATGTAGAATAGAACCAATGAAGAGCAGAGGTGCCATAGGCACAATCAGAGAACACTGTATAAACATCAGAGGTCCGCGGTTGTTCAACGTCCTCCCAGCAAGCATAAGAAATATTGCCGGAACAACCGTGGACATTTTCAAGAGGAAACTAGATTTATTCCTCCAAGGAGTGCCGGACCAAGCGGGCTGTGGTGGGTATGTGGGCCTGCGGGCCGCTCCAAGCAACAGCCTGGTGGACCAAACTCTCACAAGTCGAGCCTGGCTTGGGGAGTAGAAGAACTCCCAGAACCCCATCAACCAGGAATCAACCAGGTAACCTCTTGTCTCCCATCCACACTCACCCCCTCGGGTAACGAGCTTCTCACGATCAGGGACTGGGCTGCTCCACTATCTCTGAGCACTACAACTGATCTACCAGTATGATCACTCGTTACATACCCGCTTGAAGTGTGAGGGGCAAACAATCTGGGTTCTTCCTGCGCAATCGTAGACTGGCTTCCTGCTGGTGGTGTTACACAGCTCATCAACATCACCTCCCGACGTGCGCCGCTACCTCTTCTGCCTCGGCACATAGCAGCTACATGCCCTTTCTGCCCACAAGTCCAGCACACCACATTCCTCCTCGGACTCCGGTGTTTCGGACTGTTAGGACTAGTCCTTCGAGGGCTACTTGGGGGCGTCTTCTTAGCGCTTCGTGGGACGGGGGTCTCCTCTTCGTCATGAGGTTTGTCAAACCAGCGCTGGTAATTCCTCGAGACGTACTTAGCAGACGGCCTATGAGTCAGGATGTACTCTTCAGCCATGGTGGCTGCCGCGCTCAAGGTCTCCACCTGCTGCTCTTCCAAGTACGTCTTTAGGTCTCCAGACAAACAATCCTTGAAGTCCTCTATCAGTATGAGCTGCTCGAGGTCTTCTTTGGTCTCCACCTTCCGAGAGGCACACCATTCCTGGAAAAGTCGCTCCTTGATAGTGGCGAATTCGGTGAAGGTGTGTTCTGAGGTCTTTTTCAGGTTTCTGAACTTCTGCCTGTACGCCTCAGGTACCAATTGGTACGCCATGAGCACGACCTTCTTCACCTTGTCGTAATCGCCGGAGTCGTCAAGGGATAACGTAGAGTAGGCGATTTGGGCCTTCCCAGTCAAGACTGATTGTATCATGATGGCCCAATTCACCCTTGGCCACTCCAAAGAGGCAGCGACTTTCTCGAAGGCTGCGAAGAACTTTGAAACTTCCTTCTCGCTGAATTTGGGGACCATTTTGATGTTCCTTACCGGATCGAAACTACTGGTGTCCGTTGTTTGCCTCCGACCACCGCCTAACCATAATACTTCTAGTTCATGTTGTCTCTGTCTTTCTTTTTCTTCTCTCTCTCGCTGTTTCTCTTCTCTTTCTCGCTCTTCTCTTTCTCGTTTCTCTTCTCTTTCTCGCTCTTCTCTTTCTCGTTTCTCTTCTCTTTCTCGCTCTTCTCTTCTTTCTTCTCTTTCTAATTCTAAACGCCTCATCGCCAATTCTTTATCTTTCATCTCCATTTCTTTATTTTTCATCTTCACTTCTTTATCTTTTAATTCTCGTTCTAATTCTAACTTCTTCCACTCTATCTCGCGATTTATCTCTAAGGCACGCATTTTGACTGTAAGAAAGCTAATATTCAGCTCACCTGCATCACTGTCAATGTCGCTGCCTTTATCTTCCTTTTCAGTGGAAGCTATCTCCTCACCTTCCTTTATACTAGGAGTCTCGCCTTCCTGTTTCTCCTCTGCCTTCAAATGCCGGTGAACCTTGGACAAGATCTCCACATGGGAATCACTGGCACGGATCTTGATCTCCAGGTAGGCGCTCACTAGTACAAGTTCCGGTTTGCTCAGATATTTTAATCTGGCAAGACAGTCCTCTCTGTTCAGAAAAGCCTGAACATCGTCCAGATCATCGATGGTAGCTTTTTCTGCCATTGTCACAGACAGAACACTTAACTAGCACTTAACACACCGCTTTCACGTTAGCACTTAACGCACCGAGCACTGTTCTACGCCAATATTGCACTTTATCGCACCTGGCACCTCACTTGCCAATATTGCACGTAATTACTTCGGGCACCGCACTACACAATATTGCACTGAATCACAGCAAACACTTCGCTCTACAATATTGCACTTAATCACACCGAGCACCGCACTGCACAATACTGCACTTTGTCACTCTTAGCACTGCACAGGACGTATAACGTCCCAATTGTCACACACGGGGGGAATTATATACAGGGATTACACCACTTCACCACCCCTGTCAAACATACTTAACAAGGAGACGGATCCCGCTGGGGATGCCAATTATGTTACGGCCCTCTCGGGTCGCAACTGGGTTCGTACTCTGATGTTATTAGAGGAAGGGTATCCGACCCCAAGCCAGTAGTGGCTTTCAAGGGATGAGATCCGTGACGCAAGTAAAATAAAAGGGGACGGGAAAGAAAGGCAAAAACT
>NC_091172.1:46133729-46208729 GCF_040958095.1 Procambarus clarkii | reverse complement strand
CCGGCACTCGGATAGTTATCTTGGGCATAGCATTTTACCAAATCACCTCATTCTTTGGGGCACACGTGAGGAACACAAATGCGAACAAGCCTGAATGGTCCCCAGGACAATATGATTTGGTAAAATGCTATGCCCAAGATAACTATCCGAGTGCCGGCGGTGGGGTGGTTCAAATAGCCTCGGCTATCACCTCATTTTGTCCGGTCGTGATGGTCAAGTGGATTAAGGCGTCTTGTACATACCAGTTGCGTTGCTTCTGGGAGTATGGGTTCGAGTCACTTCTGGGGTGTGAGTTTTCAGTTGCATATTGTCCTGGGGACCATTCAGGCTTGTTCGCATTTGTGTTCCTCACGTGTGCCCCAAAGAATGAGGTGATTTGGTAAAATGCTATGCCCAAGATAACTATCCGAGTGCCGGCGGTGGGGTGGTTCAAATAGCCTCGGCTATCACCTCATTTTGTCCGGTCGTGATGGTCAAGTGGATTAAGGCGTCTTGTACATACCAGTTGCGTTGCTTCTGGGAGTATGGGTTCGAGTCACTTCTGGGGTGTGAGTTTTCAGTTATATATATATACAAATACATATACACACACCGATAATCTTTTAATATCACAAGTGATTCAACAAGAGGTTCACAACAGTCACTATACAAAACAATTTACATCTATGGTGAGTCACACAGTTACTAGTCTTGCTCCACTCCCACCCAACTGGGCGGCAGCTTTACGGTCATGTGCATACATCACCTATAGTAAGCAAATTTTGGATACTTCGCTTAGATTCCCAGCAGTACATCATAATGAATGAAATACTTACAAATTTCTTGGACTCCATTGATGGTGTTATCTCTGAATTTCGCATTTTTTTCATTCCATTATATAATGATGCAATGTATGCGAGTAGTTCTGCTGACAGAGTTTACATTTAGTCAAATCTACATCTGCAGATGTTACAAACTCCCAGTGGTACTTATAGCCGAGCCTAAGCCTAGCAGTGGTAACATCTAGAGGTCTGCTAACCTTATTGGATGATCCATGGACGTGCGGTACATCCTGCATAATTGAATGATGACAGATGGAGTAACTGGTGTGAATTTTATTTTGCATGAAGTCTACGTGATCTTGTTGATGTTCCCGGAATATTACTGCCCTCAGGCTGCTCAAAGGCAGTCCAAGATTGTAATCAATTCCTTGTTATGAGTGAAATTCTTGGCTAACGCATTATATAGTTCTATCATGCATTCGGAGACCAATTTGGGAAGGAATCCACAGGAGACAAACTCTGACTCCATCATTGATTATTTCACCATATCTGTGTCTAGCTTCAGAGATAAGCACGTTACAGTTATGCCTTGGGGAGCTGAGGGCAGTCAAGGATGATAAGGAGTCACTTACAATTAGCGTGTCAACTTTGGATTCATATACGCGCTCGATTGCAAGGATTATGGCAACCAATTCTGTTTGAAGAGTGGAGGCCCAGTTACTTAGTCGCGCTCCACACTCATGGGAGAAGGAACCATCTCCCCCCTGTCACAACAACTTCACTTCCAGCTGCATCATGGGACTGTTGCAAGGAGCCATCAGTGTAAATAATTTGGGAATGGGAGCACTCACTGACTAACGCATCAATTTGGCTTAAGGCATTGAACTTTGCTTCTTATCGAAGCAAGGCTTGTTCTTTAATCAGCTTCTTGGGTGGAAAAGAGGGGACCCCGTAATTTGGAAAGGTGTAATCTCCCATGGGACAGGAAAGTCTCGTTGTTGTCAATCTTGGTAGAGCTGATGAATATAATACATTCTGAGCACAGTGGCGGTTTTTGCAATTCATTTGGAGGAATGCTGCCCTTCAAGAAAGAAGGCTTGGAGGGCTTCAGTGCAGGGGTTAGGGTGGGTTAGCCTAAGCATCTTGATACCAATTAAAGCATTAATTTCAGTGATACGATCACTTACATATGAAATATCCAGTTCCTTCCTTGTGTTTAGTGATATAGTTGTATGGGGGCATCCGAGGATAATCCTCATGGTTTCGTTTTGCATCTTTTCCAACCCTCCAAGCATTTTCTCAGACACTAGTGCAAGCATAGGTGCAGCATAATCGATTGGAGATCTAATATATGAGAGATACATCATTTTGCCAATTCTCACAATTGTGCCATACCTTGGATGGTAGCCTGCTACATCCTTGAGAGCACAGAGCCTCTCTCTACATTGGCGACCCAGTCTGGCTACAACACTGCTGTACAGTGGGACCTCAAGACCAAGGAATTTGTATCTGGTTACATAGTCGAGTAGAGAGCCATCTTGCAGCTGCATCTTGCGGACAGCCCCACCCCGTCTGGGTGGGCGTCGGTTCAGGATCTTTCTTTTTTCTACTGAGACAGCGTAGGCTTAGGCTGCGTAGGGGATGAACGTTTGTGGGGTCCTCCCCTGCGCTTGCGCTCGTTGTCGGTGGTGTAATTGGACTTGCTGCATTTACGAAGCTTAATAGCCAATATGGGACACACACACACACACCAGGTGGGTCTGAAACTTGGTTATCACCTGCACTAGTAAATTAAAAGTGACATTTGTAGCCTTGTTGCTGGCCTGCGAAGGAACGCCTCTCCTCCTCACACACCTATTGGGCTTAAACCAAATATGTCAGGTACCCAAAGATAGCTCTTGCGCCATACAACCGCTGAGCCGTGATTGCCTTTTTCTTTGATCGGAGACGCTAGTGACCATGAAACAATGCAGCCTCTTTTCAGTGTAGATACTTTGAGTGATGCCTTAACTCTCCCACTTCTACATTAGTTGATGTGAAGTAGTGCTCTGACGATTGAGGACGGTTAGAAACTTTAATTACAAAAACTTTGTGGATTAACAATGGAGCTGTTCGAATATTGGGCATTGATGTGGCATCAACTATAGCTGTGCTAGGCCTAGCTCCTCGCCCGGCCAGGAAAGGAGGATATGGTGCCAGGAACGCCTTCATGATCAACATGCTTATTGCATGCCTCTCCGCCAGCTCTCAAGAACTACGGTTTGTTGACTGTGTATTTCAATTTTGTTGTGAGTATTGAGCAGACTCCAGGTATTTATGCGTATGTCACTAACTTAAAATTTAGTTCACAGGTCTGCAAGTACGCTGTGACCTTGAAAATAACGGAGCCTCATATATGCAGGCTGGCTGATTTATTTCTGCTGATCTTGTTTGATGGTTCGCGGCCCCTTCCACCCTGTGAATTGGCAAACTACTGATGTGCTGCTTTGTGGTTCACTGTGGAGCGAGTGTACCGTAATACCCTGCATATAGGTGTTATGTCTTTACCGTCATGGCAACTGTCCTGAGCGAGATGCTGGGCAGCACATCACCGTTGCCAGTTAGTGACTTTGGGGACCATCGCATGCTCAATTGTTCTCTAATGACGGTGCGATCTCCTCAGTGATGACCCACGACACATCAGAGGGCGGTGCATATGATAAAGGTTACAAGGTGCAAATGAGTAAAAGTCAGCGCCGTAAGCATTCGAGAACGGCACGATCTAACCAACCCAATTCGGCTGCTGCCAAACATTTACGGCTAGATTTTTCTCTGGGAACCACAGTAGAGGGAAAAGTGCAGTGGTTGTGAAGCCTCTGCGACATATAATGACATGGTCTAAGTTACCTAGAGATGAAAATGAGTATTTACAAACGACAGTGCTTTTGTAAATGTGTTGCTAAACACAGAGTATGCAGGCATTAAGATGAAAAATGCAGTACCAAGGTGTCCAAAAGTAACCATTGTCATATTCAATGTTAACAAACTCATTAAGCCTGTATATCTCTGTGATGAAAATGTTGTAAACCCTTAACGTCCGAGAAATGGCCTCATAGCTGCCACATGGAAAGGTGCAACGCCTATACCGAACAGAATTTACTCTAGAGCAGCTTCAGGTCGGCACTATAACATAGCACTCTACAACCCTCCCCCTCGTGGGTGTTATAAGTGTCAACGCTGGGGACGTCACGTAGCCAGGTACTGCACAAGCAAAAACTATTTTTGTGCCGTGTGTGGTGAACCTCATAAATCTGAGGTGTGTTTTAAACTCATAAAGGAACGTCACCCAGTAAGCGAAAAATGCATAAACTATGGCAGGAGTGGTGTTCAAGAAAGGGACCTTGACTGTAGCAGGAAAGGTGTACAAGCCTGGCACCTTGACAGTGGCAGGAGTGGTGTTCAAGCAAGGCACCTTGACTGTGGCAGGAGTGGTGTTCAAGCCTGGCACTTTGACAGTGGCAGGAGTGGTGTTCAAGCAAGGCACCTTGACTGTGGCAGGAGTGGTGTACAAGCAAGGCACCTTGACTGTGGCAGGAGTGGTGTTCAAGCCTGGCACCTTGACTGTGGCAGGAGTGGTGTACAAGCAAGGCACCTTGACTGTGGCAGGAGTGGTGTTCAAGCATGGCACCTTGACTGTGGCAGGAGTGGTGTACAAGCCTGGCACCTTGACTGTGGCAGGAGTGGTGTTCAAGCCTGGCACTTTGACTGTGGCAGGAGTGGTGTTCAAGCATGGCACCTTGACTGTGGCAGGAGTGGTGTACAAGCCTGGCACCTTGACTGTGGCAGGAGTGGTGTTCAAGCCTGGCACCTTGACTGTGGCAGGAGTGGTGTTCAAGCATGGCACCTTGACTGTGGCAGGAGTGGTGTACAAGCCTGGCACCTTGACTGTGGCAGGAGTGGTGTTCAAGCATGGCACCTTGACTGTGGCAGGAGTGGTGTACAAGCCTGGCACCTTGACTGTGGCAGGAGTGGTGTTCAAGCCTGGCACCTTGACTGTGGCAGGAGTGGTGTTCAAGCCTGGCACCTTGACTGTGGCAGGAGTGGTGTTCAAGCCTGGCACCTTGACTGTGGCAGGAGTGGTGTTCAAGCATGGCACCTTGACTGTGGCAGGAGTGGTGTTCAAGCCTGGCACCTTGACTGTGGCAGGAGTGGTGTTCAAGCATGGCACCTTGACTGTGGCAGGAGTGGTGTTCAAGCATGGCACCTTGACTGTGGCAGGAGTGGTGTTCAAGCCTGGCACCTTGACTGTGGCAGGAGTGGTGTTCAAGCATGGCACCTTGACAGTGTCAAACGACCAGCTGTTTTCCGTCAGGTGCCCGGCCGCGCTCACCCGGAAGAGAGGTTGCCAGGTACTGCTGCCGGCTCTAATTCCTGTGCAGAGCCACCTGGACGTAGTGTTCGTAGCAGCTGGATACCAAATACTTCACCATCTGCCAATCACCAAGTGCACCACGGGGCCAGACGACAGGTTTCTGTTCAACCTGCGGCTGCCCGTCAAGTGCCAGGAACCTGTCACTCTAAGGTGTTGACACCACACTCGCCTTCCCCTCCACACCACCATGAAGAGCAGTTGCCAACAGCTGCCACCAGCACCACTCCCTGTCCAGAGCCATCTGGAGGTGATGTTCGCTCCAGCTGGCTGCCAACCTCACCACCTTTAAATTACGAAGTGCACAAGGGGACCGGTGCCAGACCGAAGACTCCTGCCATCACCCCAGCTCCCTCTCAAGCACCAGGTGCTGGACCTTCTGCCAGTGGCGGACCTGCCCCTGATGTAGAGTGGCCACTCTCCGGTTCTGCTAGTGGCGGACCTGCCCCTGATGTAGAGTGGCCACTCCCCGGTTCTGCCAGTGGTGGACCTGCCCCTGATGAAGAGTGGCCACTCCCCGGTTCTGCCAGTGGCGGACCTGCCCCTGATGTAGAGTGGCCACTCCCCGGTTCTGCTAGTGGCGGACCTGCCCCTGATGTAGAGTGGCCACTCCCCGGTTCTGCTAGTGGCGGACCTGCCCCTGATGTAGAGTGGCCACTCCCCGGTTCTGCCAGTGGCGGACCTGCCCCTGATGTAGAGTGGCCACTCCCCGGTTCTGCCAGTGGTGGGCCTGTCCCTGATGTAGAGTGGCCACTCCCCGGTTCTGCCAGTGGTGGACCTGCCCCTGATGTAGAGTGGCCACTCCCCGGTTCTGCCAGTGGTGGACTTGCCCCTGATGTAGAGTGGCCACTCCCCGGTTCAGCCAGTGGTGGGCCTGCCCCTGATGTAGAGTGGCCACTCCCCGGTTCTGCCAGTGGTGGACCTGCCCCTGATGAAGAGTGGCCACTCCCCGGTTCTGCCAGTGGTGGACCTGCCCCTGATGAAGAGTGGCCACTCCCCGGTTCTGCCAGTGGTGGACCTGCCCTTGATGTAGAGTGGCCACTCCCCGGTTCTGCCAGTGGTGGACCTGCCCTTGATGTAGAGTGGCCACTCCCCGGTTCTGCCAGTGGTGGGCCTGCCCCTGATGTAGAGTGGCCACTCCCCGGTTCTGCCAGTGGTGGGCCTGCCCCTGATGTAGAGTGGCCACTCCCCGGTTCTGCCAGTGGTGGGCCTGCCCCTGATGTAGAGTGGCCACTCCCCGCTTCTGCCAGTGGTGGACCTGCCCTTGATGTAGAGTGGCCACTCCCCGGTTCTGCCAGTGGTGGGCCTGCCCCTGATGTAGAGTGGCCACTCCCCGGTTCTGCCAGTGGTGGGCCTGCCCCTGATGTAGAGTGGCCACTCCCCGGTTCTACCAGTGGTGGACCTGTTCCTGATGTAGAGTGGCCACTCCCCGGTTCTGCCAGTGGTGGACCTGCCCTTGATGTAGAGTGGCCACTCCCCGGTTCTGCCAGTGGTGGGCCTGCCCCTGATGTAGAGTGGCCACTCCCCGGTTCTGCCAGTGGTGGGCCTGCACCTGATGTAGAGTGGCCACTCCCCGGTTCTGCCAGTGGTGGACCTGCCCCTGATGTAGAGTGGCCACTCCCCGGTTCTGCCAGTGGTGGACCTGCCCTTGATGTAGAGTGGCCACTCCCCGGTTCTGCCAGTGGTGGACCTGCCCTTGATGTAGAGTGGCCACTCCCCGGTTCTGGGATAATGTCACCTACTCTGAGGGGGCCACCCACAGCTGGACCCCACAGTCAACTGGAAGTGGGGGATGAGAAACTGGATCAAAATGAGACAGATCACAACCTCAGCCTCCCTACCACCTCGACCTTGGGTCCCTCCACTGTTCAAGCAGTGGTTGCCCTTCGTGACCGGTTGCAGGAACACCAGCAGCAGTCACAGCAGGAGACGGAGCGGCTGCAAGAGCAACTCCAACATGAGAAAAAATCCACCAGCGATATTGCGATGATGCTCACGTGTATGACGGGACTTTTAAGCAATGACTGCCACACTCCCCCTTCCACCCCTGAACCCTCCAAACATGTGTTCACTTGCCAATCAGAGAAAATTTCAAGTGATCTTCAAACCTTGTGTTAAGGTATGTTCAAAACAACTCTATTGATGAAAATGACAGACAAATTGTATTAGACAATTGGAGGCAAATGTGTGACATTGGTAATAAGCTAAGAAATGTTCCTGGACTTATATCGTACTGAAATAAATAATATATATTTTAAGTGGACTAATAATATCATTCTGTATAATGATTACTGTAAATGCACAAATTAGCTAAGTTATCCACCCTTAGCTGGAACATTGCATCCCTCAAAAAAAGGTTCTCGGATTTACATCACAAAGTAACAACTGAACACATCGATATTGTATGTCTCCAGGAGTGCAGAGTTCCCGCAAGATCCTCACCCCCGAAATTGCCCTCATTTGTTTCTTACAACCTCAGATCCAGTAACTCTTGCATTCTATACATCAAACAATCCCTACCCCATCAACTTCTGCCAGAAAAACAAACTGCCGGTCAACAATATCATGGAGTGAGGATCTATGTGGGCAACTCTGTTCTCAATGTATTTAATCTATATGCTCCAGCAGGAAAGTTAAATTATATTGATCTTCCGGCCTGCACTCAAGCAGAGCCCACCATCATTCTTGGTGACTACAATGCTAGACACAAGGTCATTGGTGGCTCTCGCTTCAGGAACGGTAATGGGAATCAACTGCTGTCGCTACTAAATAGTCACCAAGATGTGCAGGTTGTGGGCGATCTTGAACTCTCGCATATTTGTGGAGGCATTCTAGACCTCTGTGTTGGTTTCAACGCCTGTCACGTCTGGTGCACATCATCTATTGAAACAGATTTGTTATTAGATCATCACCCTAGATTGACTACTCTATGTATCGGAAATACCATCCTGCCCGGTGGAACTTTTAAACGCAAACGGCTCAGTGTTCCTCCAGCTCGACGTGAAGACTTTGCTGCTCATGTGTCAGAGTGGTACAGCACTTATGATCCCTCCACAGTCCAGACATTTAATGACGGTCTAGTAAAGAGCATTCAGATGTTCACTGACCCTTTAGGTCGGACCTCCGCACCATCCAATAGTCGGAACGATATGAAAAATAATAAACACCATGCCTATTAAAATGACCCCAAACTGCGTACTTTGAAACGCACTGCCAGAAGAGTTGGACTTGAATATAGGGAAACACGTACACCAGCAATGCTCAAGTTCTTTCAGAAAGCCCTAGTCAAGGCGAGGGAGCACATGACAGAGCTCAGGCAAGATAACTGGGAAACTTTTGTTAATAGTCTTAACTCTCACCCCCCCCCCCTCCCTTAGCCAGGCATGGAAGGATATTAAAAGAATTATAGACGATACGATCGGCCAAGTGTCACACCCTTACTCTCTACACAGATCAAACGAGTTAGTCGATGCTTGGGCAACCACCTCTAGCTTCAATAATCTTACCCCAGACATACAGTTCAGATTAAATGCTGGTTACAGAGATCGAGAAAAGCTCGTTGACTTTATGCTCCTTAAGGGAGATGAATGCAACGTGCCATTTACTGAGTTTGAATTACTCGCGGCCCTAAACAAAGGCAAAGCCACATTCCCCGGTGAAGATGGTATCACTTATGGCATATTGCGTCTGCTCTCTTTAGTACCAGGAAATCCCCTGCTTGAGCTTTATAATATGAGCTATGTTACTGGGGAACTGCCTATCTCTTGGACCAACAGTATAATCATTCCAAATTTCCAAGATAAATCAAGAGAATGCTTTCTATCCAATTTCCCTTACCAGCTGCATTTGCAAAACATTCGAGAGAATGGTCCTTAACCGTCTTCTCCATAGAATAAGAATCATGCTATCCTCCCAGATATATGGCTTCATGCATTAAAGGAGTTTCCATAATTGCATCACCACCTTTCTTACCCTGCACACTGAAAAGTCATTTACCACCTTCCTGGATCTCAGGTCTGCCTTTGATATTGCAAATCGACATGTTATCTTGAGTTAGCTTGCAAGAATGAATATTGGTGGACGGCTTCTTTGTTGGATCAGGGGTTACTTATCCAACAGGAAGTCATCTGTATTTTTCCAGAGGCATAGGAGTGTAACAGGAGACTTCGAACTAGGTACCCCACAGGGAGGTGTTCTCAGTCCTACCTTATATAATATCTTAATAAACACACTGTTAAACTTTGTATCGAGCAAACCCAACGTCCACATCATTAGCTATGCTGATGATATAATGATACACACCACTGGGTATGCTAACACGCAGAACACTCTTAACTCTGTATTATACTCATGTCAGGACCTAGGTTTAGTTATCTCAGCAGAGAAAAAAAAAATACTAAATCGGCGCCCACCCAGGCAGGGAGGAGCTGTTCGCAAAATGCAACTGTCTGATGGCTCCCAGCTTGACTATATAAACAGATTCAAATATCTTGGCCTTCAGGTGCCACTTTATGGTCCTGTTGTATTCAGACTCTGTCGTCAGTATAAAGAGAGGCTCCAAGCTCTCAAGACTGTTGCAGGTTATCACTCAGGCTATGGTGCCAATGTCAGAATTGTCAAAATGATGTACCATGCATACATCAGATCTTTAGTGGATTATGCTGCACCTGTGTTTGTTTTGATGCCTGAAAGAAAGCTTGTAGGGCTTGAAAAATTGCAGAACGAAGCCTTGAGGTGCCCTCGTACCACAAAGATACTTAACATGAGAAAGGAACTTAATATTCCGAGCGTTGTTGATCGTGTTACTGAAATTAACTGGCAAATTGGTTTAAAAATAGCTAACTCACCCTAACCCTTGCACAGAAGCCCTCCAGAATTTCTTTATTGAAGGTCAGTATTGTTCCAGATGGATAACTAAAACTGGAACTAAACTCATAATATATCAGATTTATAATTTGTACCAAGAGAGACAACAACGGCACTTTCCTGCACCGTGGGAGATTACACCCTTTCCAATTTCAATCCCTCCTTTTCCACCCAAGAAACATGTTAGAGATCAGCCCAAGCTTCGTCTTAAGGCAAAGTTCAACGCCTTAAAGCCATATTGATGCTCTGTCCACAGAGCATTCTCTCTCTCAAATCGTATACACTGATGGTTTCCTACACCGCACCACGGGTGCAGCTGGAAGTGCAGTTGTCCTGACAATGGGCGATGACTTATACTTTGAGTGGGGAGTCCGTATAAACAACTGGGCCTCTACCCTTCAGACCGAACTATTTGCCTCGTTCCTAGCACTGAAATGTGTACAAGTCTCCAAACTTGATGCATTAATTGTAAGTGACTCTTTATCATCTTTAAATGCTCTCAACTCTTTAAGACATAACTGTAACATGCTAGTGTTCGAAGCTAGACACAAATACAACAAACTTAATAAGGATGGTAACAGAGTCCATTTTATTTGGTCTCCATCCCATGTTGGCCTCCGAATGCATGATAGAGTTGATGAGTTAGCCAAAGAATCTGCCTTTAAAGGAGACGTTCAGTGTAACTTTGGATTGTCAATGAACAATTTTAGAGCAGCAGTACACCGAGAACTTCAACAAAATCTTGTAAATCTGAGGCATAGTGAAATCGAAACCAGTAATTCCATGTATCATCATACTATCATGCAAGAGAAGCCACACATCTATGGTTCATCCAATAAAATCAGCAGACTTCTAGATGTTACTACTGCTCGGTTTAGACTCGGTTAAGAGTATCTCTGGGAATTCTCATTATCTGCTGATGTAGACCTGACCAAATGTAAACTGTGTCAACAAAATTATTCGCACACCCTTCGTTACTATGTGATAAAGTGCGAAAAGATACGTGAATTCAGAGACAATTCTATAACAAATGTTCCAGCAATGTGTAAATATTTCATTCTAAATGTTCTGCTACTAGAAATTTTAGCCAAATATTCCCAGTTTGCTAACTGTAGGTAGTAATTAAGTGATTGTAACCTATCCACCACTGCCCACTGGATGGGGGGCGGTGTGCAGGACAAACATATCAATTGTGACACTAGCTCTCCACATATGTCAGTTGCTTAATTTAGAAACTGTACTTGTGGTCGATCTCGAGCCCATTGATGATGTGACGACTTCTACTGAATTTTGTAACTAGCTCATCAAGATTGTAATTTGCTTAGCTAAATGAATTGTGGGGTTCAGTCCCTGAGCCCATTATGTGTCTCTAACCCTTTTCACTACCACCATCAAGATGGGTATGGGGTGCATAATAAACGAACTAAACTAACTAAAATACACATATATAATAGAAACAAGTGAAGTAATAAAAAGGTTACTGTATTGAGACAGTAGGATCAAAATAATAATGCATTAAGTTGCAAATGAGGAAATGAACAATAAAAAAAATAGTTGGTTAAACAAGAAAGAAGGAAAAAAAATAATTTAAAATGATAAAATTAAAAACCTTTTGAAAGGAAAGGCAGAGCTATAGCACACTTTGGTTATTAGAAGAAACTATTAATCTTTATTAATCTTTGTTAAATTACCATTCAAGCTGTCAATGCAATCAATCAGAGCTACCGATGTGCTTTAATATACCTATTAATCTCCCTCATCTCATTTTTTCCCTTACAATGTACATGTTATCACTTTATAAATTTTGCTAGAATTTACATACTTAAAATAATATGTTAGATTAAGGACCTGCCCGAAATGCTGCGCGTAATAGTGGCTTTACAAAAATGTTAACACCATGCTATGTTTCCTCACAACCCCAATGTACCTTCTTGTATACATATAAATAAATAATAAATATATAATTTATAATCTGATTATTCGGCTGTTATCCCACATTCATCGAGGAAAGACCTGAGGTGTGCCTCAGTGGTTATTTCATAAGTTTTCCCAGCGTCAGTCTTCTTAGCTAGAATTTTACCATCTTGCACAAAACAATGTTTAATTGATCCAATGGAATTTTTATGGATTCCACGCAGTTCAAAGAAGAGACTTTGTGTGATCCTGGTCAGACATTCATTCACATAAACAGAGGTTTGACTAGAGACTACACCTTTGCTAAGGTCTGACTTGCAGGAGCAGCTATCTAATTTCACACGAATTTTTTTGTTATTTTCACAAGATGATTTTGTACCACTCTATAAGCTAATTTGATGATTCTTGCTTGAATTGAATACTTCATCTTATTATGCAATTATCGGATCAGGATGGCAGCACAGTCTTTTCCGTCGGTTTCTTGGGGAAATCATTATCTCATTATCACATTATCTCATGTGAGGAGAAAATGACAGAATCAAAGAGCTTATGTTGGTCTGATTCCTCTTGGGTAAAAGTGTGTTGCTGTTGTAAGGGGTTAAGATGGTTCTCAAACTTTTGTAACATTTCTTCCTGTTTTCTAGTGGTTTCTGCTGGTTGAAAGTTAGTTTCTGTGTTCTTAAGAGAGCTTAGTTCCAGTTCGAGGAGGCCGACTCTGGTAGACAGATCTTGATTATTCTTGAGCATGACTATAGCTTCACCTTGTAGGTTCATTATTATGGCTGACTGCTCTTCGATTAGGTCATCATGTATCTGGGTTAATAACTTGAGTTATGGGTTATCAGGGAAGCGCTTGAAGTCGGAACAAGTTGCGGCAGCTCGTTTAAGTTGCTCCATATGGTTACATAATTGTTGCATGGTCCGTGTCGGAGACGCTGATGACGTCGCTCCACCCAGCTGTGATGGTTTGTTTTTGTTGTCAAGGGGAAGAGTCGGGGAGACAACCGCACTATTCCTGTTGCTGGCCTAGCTAGTTGGGTTATTCCTGATAGGTGTGCTATCTTTCTTAGTGGCCTTACTGGGCTTGGTGTTGGTTATCTTCTTGAGATCTTGAGGTTATCTTGAGAAGATTTCGGGGCTTTAGTGTCCCTGCGGCCTGGTCCTCGACCAGGCCTACACCCCCAGGAAGCAGCCCGTGACAGCTGACTAACACCCAGGTACCTATTTTACTGCTAGGTAACAAGGGCATAGGATGAAAGAAACTCTGCCCATTATTTCTCGCCGGCGCCCAGGATCGAACCCGGGACCACAGGATCACAAGTCCAGCGTGCTGTCCGCTCGGCACACCGGCTACCATGGTATGCATAGTAGCAGGATAAATGTAGGCAGGTAAATGGGGAAGACTCGTCGATGTGGTAACAATGCTAGTTTCCTCAACTGTATGAGTTCCTGCTTCCTCATACCCTTAATCACTAGACCTACTAGAATCACTGATAGTACTGCCACAGCTCTTGATAACATCTGGACTAACATAACCTCTCCACTTACTTCAGAGATAATCATTGACAGAACCACAGACCATTACCCCACATTTCTCCTAACCAACATTAACAAACCACCTCTAGATACCAGGAAGATAAGTTTTAGGCTGCACAATGAAACTTCTATAGGCAATTTTATTGCTGCTGATGCAGCAATAAAATTTTATCTCATTTTATTGCTGAACTAGGAGACCGAATTAGGTAACATAGAGAACATCAACCTAGCAGTGCAAACATTTCTTCAGAAAACTCTCAGTCTTTATAACACCCACTGTCCTATGCTAACGAAACAAGTCACAGCTAAAAGGCTAAACAATCCATGGTTTACAAAGGGAATACTTAAATCTATTAATAAAAAACATGACCTTGAGAAGAAGTATAGGTTAGGAGTCGTCTCCAAAGAATTTTCAAAGATTTACTCATCAATGCTGTCTAAAATAATTAGGAGAGCCAAAATAAAATACTACGAAAATAAATTCACCCAAATTAAGGGCAACATTAAAAAACAAGGAACACTATTTGCAATATATTGTGTTCAATTTTTTTTTTAAATAAAAAACCAATACTCCTATCCAATAACAACGGTTTGCTTTCAGCCTTTGATACTGCTATTGAATTCAATAGATTCTTCTCATTCATTGAGACATCCCTTTCTAATGATATTCCATCCTCCCGAGTAGTGTAAAGTGCGACTAGAACCGCGTGCACCATCTGCCCAGGTGGCTCTATAGAGTCAGCTGGGCAGGTGGTGCGCAGGTGTCTAGTCGCACAGGGTTTTGGGGGAGGATTTTTCCGGAAGTTTGGCGCGTGTCGGACGCGTGTGAGCGTCCGGTGTTAGGGTATGTGGTCAGGAAAGATGAGAGGTCATGTTGTTGGGTGCCAGGTGGTGCGCGTCGTCGTAGTCGCAGCGCGTCGCTCTAGTCACAAAGGGTTTGGGGGGAATTTCCCGGATGTTATGACGCGTGGCATCCGGCCAGGCGTCACTTGAGAGAGTGTCATGTTGGGGTTGGAAGCTAAGTGGTTGGTATGCAGTCATGTAGGGAGGAAGAGGAGGAGTGTAGGTTATGTTGTGAAGGGAGGGGGGAGCCCCAATACCTGAGAGGATATCAATGACGTCCTTTAGTTCTCCCCCTACATGGGCAGGAAGTGTTGAGGGGAGCGTGAGAGACCAGGGTCTTAAGATTGGAGGGGGAGAAGGAGAGGAAAGGGAGGTAACAGCTGGCAGTGGGTTTGTGTGTGAAAGTAGACATTATTTTTTCTTAAAGAATGACAGTTTTATGTACCCTCCCTGGTTCCAGAGCGCTAAGGATATGTGGGCTATACCTACCACATAGCTATGAGGAGTGACACCACATGTCCACATGGGTTACCTCTTCAAAGGCTGAGGCCTAACTGTTGCGAATGTCATCATCAACCTCTAACATAGTCAGTCAGTCATGCCCCCCCCACTCCCCCCCTCCATCCACATAGCAGGACATACCACATACCAACACCACCACACTGCTGGGAGTGACAGCAATACGGCATACCATACTCTCTCCTGACACAGCTCACACGGCACATAGCATTGAGTGTGACAATGTTCTTTCTCAAAGGTGAGCCATGAGCGCAACATACAAATTCCAAAATGCAGGCCTGGGAGTTTGACACACATTGATTAACAAGCTATCTGATTATTTATACATCTCTCTCTCTACATTATATGCGGGGTTACATAGTGTGTCAAGAACTACCTACGTGATGCTAAACAGTCCAATCTCACACAAGGCAGTCATATGGGCAGTAAAGGCTTGCAGAGACGCATAAAGGAGTCCAGGACTGAACCCCAACAATTCATTTTTAGCTAAGCAAGTTACAATCATGACGAGCTAGTTACAAATTTCAATATAAGTCAACACATCGTCACGGAGACGCGATCTCTACCTACAAATTGTTCTTGTTAACTGTGATCATTGAAATGTATGCATGTTTACTCAATCTCCATCACCTCTTCTTCCTACAGCCATTACTGTTGTGCGGAGCTATCTCGTTAAGGTCTAACCTTCGCGGCAGTTTGAGACGTTGTGAGATTGACAAGGTAATGGGACGGCCTTACCCTCTCCCCATCCACCCACACCAAACCCCTACCCCTACCACCCCCTCCATGCCCAAACCATCAAGTATCACTGCACCCTTCCCAGGCCAGATGTTCTGTGCTAAGCCTTAGTATCATCATTCTTTGCTCAAATATCATTTTTTTTAAGAATATCCAGTCATAAGCTGGTCTTCAATCTTATTATTATAACAAATCATAATTTGTTGTAAACACAACTGCGTGGGATATACATAGCAGTCAGTGGTTTCTCTCTCTCTCTCTCTCCCCAGATCATTTAATAGTTGGGGAAAGTAACATCATTTCCTTTCTCCTGCTGCCGCTGTTCACGTATCTTTCTCCATTTCACTTAGACTGACGGCACATCAGAGGATTGACGACTAATGTCAATTTTCGAGCCCGGATCACTCACACCCTTATAACCTTGTAAGGTAACACGACCAACATGATGACATCGTTCTTTGCTCAAATATCATTAATGTAACGTGGACAATATACTAACTTCGTTCTTTGCCAAAATAACATTTTAAGAGTAACGAGCAACTTTCTGTCCGATGTAAACCATGTTTAGCCATTACATCCAAACACAATAAAATATTACCACAAGCTTGTTTAGTTCTTGTATCACATAACGTAACGTAGCGTTTATTCAACAACTGATAGACATAGCATAATATAGCTTCATATTCACTGTGGTAAAACAAACATACACATCATGGTCAGTCCTCGCTATACTTCAAACGCAATGTTCCACACATACAAATTCCAAGCAAAGTAAACATATATACGACAATATGGAAAAACACAGTCTTGATACTATTATTAAATTGACTTGTTCATTATCCACGAGTTCAACACACACTCTCTTAAGACCTACATCATCCAATGTAAACACCAATCGATGAGAATAAGACCGGGTGAGTCGATAGTGAAATAGCTCTGGACTATGGCTATTTTCAGTTCTTGTAACACAGTCAATGTAGCGTAATGGGAAAACAGTCTTTCTACTGCCTACATAAATAGTGTTTGAAAATGTATGCAAGTCTAGACAATCTCCTATAGCCCTTACATTCTAAACACAAATAAAATATTAGCACACGCTTGCATCGCATTATATCATCATTAAGTGACGTGGAGATCAACTTTCTGGCTGTTGTCCGAATAACATTATTGAAATGTGAACCCCATTTAGCCAAACACAATATCTCTATTACATCTCATAGCATATGAATATTACGGTATACCAGTTTTAACCCTCTATAACACAATGTAACGTAACGTAACGTAACGCAAATCAACTTTCTACACACCAAATATCGTTTTTAAATGAAAGTATGACTTAGCCCATCTTCATTACATCTCTCACCATATAAAATATTGGCGTCTACCAGTTTTAGCCCTCTTTAACACAATATAACGCAAAGTAACGTAACGCAAATCAACTTTTTGCAGTCCAAAATGTCATTTTGAAACGGAAAGTGAGGGTTAGCCCATCTCCATTACATCTCTTACCATATAAATAATTGGTGTCTACCAGTTTTAGACCCTGTAACACATTGTAACGTAACGAGGAAATCGTCATCATCATCATCATATTTCCACAGACCAAATATCGTTTTTAAATGAAAGTATGACTTAGTCCATCTTAATTACATCTCTCACCATATAAAATATTGGCGTCTACTAGTTTTAGCCCTCTGTAACAGAATGTAACGCATCGTAACGTAACGCAAATCAACTTTTTGCAGTCCAAAATGTCATTTTTAAATGAAAGTATGACTTAGTCCATCTCTTACCATATAAATATTGGCCTCTACCCCTTTTAGCCCTCTGTAACACAATGTAACACAACGTAACATAACGCAAATCAACTTTTACAATCCAAAATGTCATTTTAAATGAAAGTATGACTTAGCCCATCTCCATTACATCTCTTACCATATAAATATTGACCTCTACCAGTTTTAGCCCTCTAACACAATGTAACATAACGTAACGTAACGTAACGCTAATCAACTTTTGCAGCCCAAAATGACATTTTAAAATAAAAGTACGACTTAGTCCATCTCCATTACATCTCCTTCCATATGAATATTATGGACTACCAGTTTTAGCCCTCTGTAACACAATGTAACGTAACGGGGAAAATCAACTTTGTCGGATGACCGAATAACATTATTGAAAATGACATCCATGTTTAGCCATTACATCCAAACACAAGAAAAATATTACCGCATTTCTTGAGAAACTTATATGTGGAGATCATATCTCCAGAGTCCACACAATAAGCCACACATCACACATCTTCTGTTTTCAAATCGCAGCTCGCATCTAATTTAATGTTATTTTTTTTTTTTTTTGCAGAAACTATGTTTTGAGAATATGCTCAATGTCGGCAATTACTATTCGTATCATCAAACTCCTTTCAGTCAACAAAATTCACATTTCATATCGCGTGTGTAGATTAGAGAGAGAAGGCAAACATAGCTTGCAGCTAGTCAAAACTTATCATAACAGATATGATTTCACAGAGTTTTCAACCTTTGCCAGTTTTTCAATGTTTTCTCTTCACTCGTGCTAAGTGAGTCAGACAAAAATGTGACATTTCATTTCATTATTAGCCATGCAATATGCTATTAGCTAGATAATCAAAACATATAGCAAGCATTATTTCACAGGAATTTTTTCTAGCAAATATGCTTCCTTTAAGCAGTTCAACACATCAAACACCAGCAGCCCGGGAAATTCCCTTTAGTCAATAATCATCCTTTACAGTATTTCTTGACTAAAATAGCACTCCAAAAACATAATTAGATTAGTATTAAGCTCAAACGAACGAACGAACGTCAACAACACCTGTCGGCCCTGCCCTCCCTCCTCTTTTATCAGCTGATCCTTGAGCTCTCGGCTACCAACAAATGATGTAGCATCACCCGAAGGCAGCTAAGTACACAGTGACCTAAATGTGATTGAAAAAACCAACAAGACCAACCCGTAATTCTCTCATTTCGACCTCATTAGTGTTGCTCCCTGAAGCTAAGAAGCTGTACCCGACGTTCACTGCTGCCTATCAACGAGTCTTCCCTATTTGTTCCTGCCTACATTTATCCTGCTATCATGCAAAGTAAGGCCGGTAAGACCCATAAGAAAGATAGCACACCTAACAAGAATAACCCTACTAGCCAGGCTAACAACATGATTAGTTCAGCTATCTCCCCCTCGGTGGCCGCCGTGGGGGGTACCGACTCTCCCCCCGTCAACAATAACAAACAATCTCAGCTGAGCGCAGCGCCGTCTCTGACACGGGCCATGCAACAATTAGGTAGCCATATGGACCAACTTAAACGAGCTACTGCCCCTTGTTCTGACTTCAAGCGCTTTGCTGATAACCCTTGGCTCAAGTTATTAACTCAAGTACATGAAGATCAAATGACAGTAATCAAAGAGCAGTCGGCCTTAATAATGAACCTGCAAGGCTCATTATTATCTTTGCAGAATGAAGTTGTAGACTTACACAAGAACAATCAAGATCTATCTACCACAGTCGTCAACCTCGAACAAGAATTAAGCATTCTCAAGAACACAGTTACAAACTTTAATCCAGATGCAACCACTAAAAAACAGGAAGAAATATTGCAACAGTTTGAGAACCATCTGAACAACCTACAACAACAACACACTGTTACCCAAGACGAGACAGACCAACATAAACTACTTGAATCGGTAATTATCTCTTCACGTGATTTTCCCCAAGAAACTGATGGTGAAGACTGTGCTGCCATTGTGATCAAAGTATTGCAGGACAAGTTAAATTATTCGATCCAAAAAAATGACATCAAAGCAGCTTATAGAGTGGGTACCAAATCATCTGGTACTAATAATAGGCGAATTCGTTTAAAATTAGATAGCTGCTCCCGCAAGACTGATCTTATCTCATCTGCAGTTGCTAGTAAATCCACTGTTTATGTGAATGAATGTCTGACCAGGTGCAGGCAAAATCTCTTTTTTAAACTGCGTGGCTTCTGCAAAAATTCCCCTACAATTAAACACTGTTTTGTGCGAGATGGTAAAATTATAGCTAGGAGGACTGACACTGGAAAAACCTATTCAATAACCACAGAAGCTCACCTTAATTCTTTCCTCAGTGACTGTGGGATAGCTGCTGTATAGCCTGAATTCAGATTATAATCTCATATAACTACCTTTGTGTACTCTAGCTCTGCCTTTCCCTTCAAAAGGTTTTAACTTTAGTTTAAAAAAAAAAAAAAAAAAAAAAAAGAATAATATTGTCATCTTTATTATTGTCTTTTTTTTCTTTTTACTCCCATGTTCCATAGTACACTGGCTTTGCCTGTGTCCTCTAGTATTAACTTCGTTATCCAGTGTTCCTGAGTGTATCACTATTTAAACTACCTCAGTTTGTTTTAGTGTAACTTTAGTATTCAACTATAGTGTACTTATAATAGTGTAGTAAGCTTTTCATCTTATAGATTTCATAATTGTTTTTTTTTACTTTTTTGGTCATCTATTGTTATTAATTATTCTAGTTAATTTTTTACATTCCTAGTTCCCATTAAGTTTTTTTTTTCTTTTTACTTAAAATTACCATTAAGTTTATTTTACTTTAGAATTTTTAATCTACTTTTTTCTTTGTTTTCTATTTTGTAATTTGCCATTCTTGCCTTGTTTTCCTGCAAACAGCCTTTTTATGCAGACAAGTATAGACCCAGAACTAAACCTCTTATCCACTATCTATGACAATCATCACTTCAATGATCAAAATTGAAGATATTTTACAGCACATGATGTAAACAATGTATTAACAGATAATCACAATATCTCTGTAATCAACTTGAACGTTAGATCCCTAGGTAAACACTTCGATGATGTTAGTGCCTTGATTGAAACTATTGACAACAAATTCTCTTTTATTATACTTACTGAAACGTGGTTGAAAGAGGATAATACTCAACTCTTTAACATGCCTAACTACTCGGCAATTCACAACTGTCGACCAATTCAGAGAGGTGGTGGTACTGCTCTTTACTACCACCAAGAACTAACATGCTTAAAAATAATTAGAACTAGAGACTGCTGTGGGGAGTATATCTTCGCCAGTTTCAGAGTCAAGGGTGCCGAGTCTGTCCTGTCTGTGGGTGCAGTCTATAGAATTCCTAACACTGATGTGTCCGAATTCAATTCAAACCTTAGAAATCTAATACTAGATAACAGATTGAACAAAAACCATCTAATTATCGCAGGGGACTTTAATATTGACCTCTGCGAGCCTGAACACCCTACTGCTGTTAGCTTCCTCAACTGTATGAATTCCTGCTTCTTCATACCCTTAATCACTAGACCAACTAGAATCACTGATAGTACTGCTACGACTCTAGATCACATCTGGACCAACATAACCTCTCCGCTTACTTCAGGTATAATCACCGATAGCACTACAGACCATTACCCCACATTTCTCTTAACTAACATTAGCAAACCACCTCTAGAGACAAGGGAGTTAAGCTTTAGGCTGCACAATGAAACTGCTATAAACAATTTTATAACTGCTGCTGATAATGTCAACTGGGAGTCCGAGTTAGGTAACATAGGGGACATCAACCTAGCAGTGCAATCTTTTCTACAAACAACTCTTAGCCTTTGTAACACCCACTGTCCTATGCTTACAAAACAAGTCACAAGCAAAAGACTTAACAATCCTTGTCTTACAAAGGGAATACTTAAATCCATTAACAAAAATCATGACCTTGAGAAGAAGTATAGGCTAGGAACAGTCTCCAAAGAATTCTCAAAGAATTACTCGTTATTGCTATCTAAAATAATTAGACGAGCCAAAACTAAATACTATGATGATAAATTTACCCAAATAAAGAGCAACATTAAAAAAACTTGGAGCACAATTTCACAAATATTGGGATCAAAGAAGATTTTAAATAACAAACCAACACTCCTTTCCAATAATGTTGGTCAGCTTTCAGCCTCTGATTCTGCTATTGAGTTCAATAGGTTCTTCTCTTCCATTGGGTCATCCCTTGCAAATGATATTCCATCTTCCTGTACTGATGTTAAGGACTATCTTACAGGTAACTATCCACAGTCTCTGTACCTAAAGCCTACTAGTTCCACTGATGTCAATGAAATAATCCTTTCCCTTAAAACCAAGTCTAGTGCCCTCGAGGAGATACCAACTTTAATTTACAAAAAAGCCTCCAGATCTCTAGCCCCTGCTATTGCATTGCTCTTCAACAAGTCACTTGAACTCCAAACCTTTCCTGACATTCTAAAAAAAAAGCAAGAGTAACCCCTGTCCACAAATGTGGTGATCTCACAGATGTTAACAACTACAGACCTATATCAATCCTGCCTAACTTGTCAAAAATATTCGAAAAACTAATCTACAAGCAGCTTTACTCTTTTCTAGCCAAACACAATATACTTAGCTCTTGTCAATATAGCTTCAGACCCCAAAAAAGCACTAACGATGCACTTATTAGTATGATTAACTTAATTCACGCAGCTCTTGATAAAAAGGAGTTTCCTGTTGGGTTATTTGTGGACCTGCGTAAGGCTTTTGACACTGTCAACCATCAAAACCTTCTTCTTAAATTACTAAATTATTAAATTATTAAATTACCTCTGACTCATTATGGAGTCAGAGGACACTCCCTGCAATACCTCAAATCTTATCTTACTGACAGGCTCTAGTATGTTTCTGTGAATAATATAATTTCTCCCACCCTACCCATCAACATTGGTGTTCCTCAGGGTAGCATACTTGGCCCTCTCCTCTTTCTCATCTACATTAATGACCTTCCAAATGCCTCCCAACACCTCTAACCAATTCTATTTGCTGACGACACAACCTTCATTTACTCCAGTCCTGACCCCCTTGCTCTAAATGCCACAGTAAATACTGAGCTAGAGAAAGTCCATCTTTGGCTAACTGCCAACAAACTCACCCTTAACATTGACAAAACGTTTTATATTCTGTTTGGCAATAAATCCTCTAATCAGATAAATCTCAAAATAAACAATACCCAAATTTGTAACAAATTAGATGGCAAATTCCTTGGCGTTCTCATCGACAACAAGCTGAATTTCCAGGGTCACATTCTAAATATATAAAAAAAAGTTTCAAAAACTGTTGGCATTCTTTCTAAGATCAGATATTATGTACCCCGCCCTGCCCTGGTTACTCTCTATTACTCCCTCATCTATCCATACCTCAACTATGGTATTTGTGCTTGGGGTTCTACTACCCAAAATCATTTACGTCCTCTTATTACCCAACACAAAGCTGCTATTAGGACAATATCCAACTCTGGCTCCAGACATCACTCGATACCCTTACTCAAATCTCTGAATATGTTAGATATTAAGTCACTGCACATTCTCTCTTGTGTATTATACATATATAAAACGCTGAACTGTAATGCCAATCCTGACCTCAAAAGCTTCATTGAAGGTTGTAACAGAACCCATGAGTACCACACCAGAAATAAATACAGTTTTGATATTCCTAGAGTACGACTTAATCAAACTAGAAATGCTCTACAAATCAAGGGACCCAGAATGTGGAATGACCTTCCCAACCATGTTAAAGACTGTACCTCTCTCAACCAGTTTAAGATAAAAACTAAACACTACCTAATAAATTCCCTGTAACCTACCTCACTCCTCTATTGTCAACCCATGTCTGTTATTTTTTTTTTTTTTTTTTTTTATCAACACTGTTTGTCAACCTATTGTATTTGTGCTGCTTTTTCAGTCATGTTCCCCCTTTTTTTTATCTTTATTTGTATTTGTTCTCAACACTTTTTATTCTTTATGCTCAATTAGTATTAAGTTCTAGATATTAATGTTTTTCTTGCCCGAAACGCATTGCGTAATAGTAGCTTTAGGCATTGTATGTACTAGCTCTATCTATATATCAATCCATTAATGTAACATCACTTGTATGTATGTACCTTACCTGAATAAACATATTTATTTATTTATTTATATTTACTTGAAACTGTATGGAGACAGCCTCCACCACATCACTTCCTAGTGCACTCCATTTACTAACTACTCTGACACTAGAAAAGTTTTTTCTGTTGTGTCTGTGGCTCAGTTGCGTACTCATCTTTCACCTGTGTTCCCTTGTGCATGTACCACCTGTGATAAATAATGTGTCCCTGTCCAGCCTGTCAATTCCCCTGAGAATTTTGTATGTGGTGATCATGTCTCACCAAGCTCTTCTGTCTTCCAGCGACGTGAGGTGCAGTTCACGCAGCCTTTCCTCATAATTCATGCAACTTAGTTCTGGATCTAGACTAGTGGCATACCTCAAAAACTTTTTCCAGCTTCGTCTTGTGCTTGACAATAAATATAAATAAATAAATATGTTTATTCAGGTAAGGTACATACTTACATACAAGTGATGTTACATTAATGGATTGATATATAGATAGAGCTAGTACATACAATGCAATCCAGTATGGGGCTCCATGCTGGGGCCGCATACTCCAGGATTGGCCTTACATATGTGGTATACAAGATACTGAAGGATTTCTTACATAGGTTTCTGAAGGCAATTCTGATGTTAGGCAGCCTCGCATGCGCCGCCGATATTATTCTTTTGATGTGGGCTTCAGGAGACAGGTTTGGCGTGATAGCAACTCCTAGATCTTTCGCTCTGTCTATTTCGCGAAGGACTTCCTCTCTCATTTGGTATTCACTATCTGACCTCCTATTTCCTCGACCTAGTTTCACCACCATTCATTTACTTGGGTTGAACTTTTGTAGCCATTTATTGGACCATTCTTCCAGTTGGTCTAGGTCATCTTGAAGCCTTATGCGATCTTCTTCTGTCTTAATGCTCCTCTTAATTTTTGAGGACATATACCAGAAACAGTATAGGTCCAAGGACTGATCCCTGTGGGACTCCACTGGTGACGCTTCGCCACTCCGAGACCTTCCCTCCTTACAGAGACTCGCTGTCTTCTGTTGCTTAGGTACTCCCTTATCCAGTGGAGTACCTTCCCTTTCACTCATGCCTGCATCTTCATCTTGTGCACTAGTCGCTTATGTGGTACTGTGTCAAAGGCTTTCTGGCGTATCCAAAAATATGCAGTCTGCCCACCCCTCTCTTTCTTGCCTGATTTTTGTTGCCTGGTCATAGAATTCAATTAATCCTGTGAGGAAACAGAAACTGATCCTTAAGTAACAGGGGCCGTAACATTAGAGACAACTCCCCAAACCGTTACCAAGGCTATAACAACAGAGGTAACAACAATAACAGGGGCTACAACAACAATAGGAACTAGAATTTTTTCCAAGGGAACAAGGACAGTAGCGACAACGGAGACAGAGGCGGAGACAACAGGCGCCAAACACTGAACAACAACCAATCTGAACGGTGGAACAGCATGAACAGATACCAGCAGGAAGGAGGCCGAGACAGAGAGTGGAGAGATGGAGATCGGAGAAACAACGGATACAACGTGAACAACACCAGAGGGAGGGAAGTTTAAAGCAAACTGTCGTTTCCAAAGTCCCTCTAACCCAACATGAGAGAAAACTTCTGGAGAGGAGACTGAGTTGTGTGATAGGCCCACCAGCACGTAAGATACAACAGGACACCATTGACGCCTTAAGCACCAGCTTGGAAAACAGTATCAACTAAATATCCCCAGAGTTAAACTTAATCTGTGTAAACACTCTATGCAAATAAAGGGACCCAGTTTATGGAACTCACTCCCTACTGAATTGAAAAGCTGTCCAACTTTTACATCATTCAAAATCAATACTAAAAAGTACCTAATTTCATCTTCATAGCTTTTCACTTTTTGCCTTAAAATTGCACTGAATCTATTGCTACCCAATCTCCCAACCTTTATGTTCCCAATTTGAACATCTTTACCATTGTGATCATTGCTGTTTTCTTATATGTGCTGCCAATCTGTTGTATGGTGTTTATAAATCTTGTTTATCTGTATCTTTTGCTACCCAGTCTCCCAATCTTTATGTACCCAATCTGAACACCTTTACCATTGTGATCATTGCTGTCTTATATGTGCTGTCAATCTGCTGTATGGTGTCTA
This sequence comes from Procambarus clarkii, assembly GCF_040958095.1. Classification (NCBI taxonomy): domain Eukaryota; kingdom Metazoa; phylum Arthropoda; class Malacostraca; order Decapoda; family Cambaridae; genus Procambarus; species Procambarus clarkii. Next base: position 46,183,044 of record NC_091172.1, on the reverse strand, counting down.
TTAATCTTGTTTAAATTACTAATCAAGCTGTCAATGTAATCAATCAGAGCTTTAATATAACATGTGCTTTAATATACTTACTAAGCTCTCTCATCTCATTTTTCTCTTGCAATGTATCTTTATCATTTTATTAATTCTGATAGAAATTACCTACTTAAAATTATCTGCTAGATTAAGGACCTGCCCGAAACGCTGCGCATACTAGTGGCTTTACAAGAGTGTAAATACTGTACTATCCAATGTATTCTCACAAACCCAATGTACCTTCTTGTATATAAATAAATAAATAAATAAATAAATAAATAAATAAATAAATAAATGTATACATTTTCAGATTAAAATTCGTATTATTCAAATATCTCCGAGTGAAATAGTGTACCTCCGTATTTTTAATTTTTAATACAACATACATAATACATTTTTTAAGTATTTATTTATAATGAATAATTTAATTATTTAATTTATAATAATTTAATTATTAATAGCATTATCTAGTCGATTTAATATTGAACACGTACACATAAGCGAAACGTCCAAAACTGGTGTCCGAAATGGCAAAAAAATTATTGTTGTCAATGTAAGGAGTATCTTGTATCCCAGTGAGAGAGCTGTTTCCTTCAAAAAGTATAATCGTGTGGCCTTATGTTTAAAGAAGCAATTCCAAGTACATTCTTTGATTCAAAAACATGAGAATAAATACAAGTGTTAATATTAAATGACTAGCTATAAACAAAAATAAAAGGTTGGAAAAATGATATGTGAAACCAGACCAAAACATTGGAACGCTTAGGTGATGAGAGGGTAAACAACCGCCGCCATTTTAGTAGCGCCCGCATGTGAGGTCCAGCACGAGCAATAAGGGAAAATCTTGACACAAACTGTATCTATCATAAAGAAGAAGCACCACCATTGACCGCCAAGTGCTCACATCAAGTCTAATTCTAAGAAACAACACTCAAGCCTTGACGCTTCCCGCAACATCCGGGGGAGAAAACCTTCACACAAACTGCACCTGTCATAAAGAAGATGAAGACTCACCAGTGTCCACAGTGTCCGAAGGTATTCACCTGTCCTCAAGATGTGAAGACTCACATGTTAGTGCATTCAGGTGACAAACCTCACGAGTGTCCAGAGTGTGGGAAGAGATTCAGTCGGCTTGGAAATATGAAGAGGCACAGGATGGTGCATGCGGATGAGAGACCTTTTCAATGTGCCGAGTGTGGCAAAAAATTTAGAGAACGTGGAACTATAATAAAGCACATGTTAGTGCATTCAGGTGACAAACCTTATGAGTGTCCAGAATGTGGGAAGAGATTCAGTCGTCATGAAAGTATGAAGAGACACTGGAAGGTGCATGTGGATGAGAGACCTTTTCAATGTGCCGAGTGTGGCAAAAAATTTAGAGAACGTGGAACTATAATGGAGCACATGTTAGTGCATTCAGGTGACAAACCTCACGAGTGTCCAGAGTGTGGGAAGAGATTCAGTCGGCTTGGAAATATGAAGAGGCACAGGATGGTGCATGCGGATGAGAGACCTTTTCAATGTGCCGAGTGTGGCAAAAAATTTAGAGAACGTGGAACTATAATGGAGCACATGTTAGTGCATTCAGGTGATAAACCTCACGAGTGTCCAGAGTGTGGGAAGAGATTCAGTCAGCGTGGAAGTATGAAAACTCACAGGATGGTGCATGTGGATGAGAGACCTTTTCAATGTGCCGAGTGTGATAAAAAATTTAGAAAACGTGGAACAATAGTACAGCACATGTTAGTGCATTCAGGTGACAAACCTCACGAGTGTCAAGAGTGTGGGAAAAGATTCAGTCATCTTGGAAGTATGAAGAGGCATAAGATGATACATGCAGATAATAGGCCAAACACTTTGAGTGTGATAGATAATTAAGAGAATGTTGAAGGATAATGAGGCACATAATGGTATATTATCTTACCTTTAATCTAACAGTGTGCTATCACAATGTCAGTTGGATGTTCTTCAGAGGTAATTATATTTTGCTTGAGAAATACACTTCACAATGAAAAGGTAAAGATATGAAGATATTTTATTATAGTGTTCTTTTATGAAAGTTAGATGACCAAGCAAGAACTGGAGAAGCTGTCACTAGGAAAACTCAAAATTGCTTATAAGTACTGTATAGAAATATCTCTTTAATTTAGCAAAGGTAAAACAAAGCTTTAAATGCTTTTCTTCATATTTATGTAAATAATGTGCTTCCTTTTTTTGCTTCCTGTGGAAATTTATTTAAAATGTAATATACTCTGTAGCTAAGTTATGGACATTTTTGTTGTAATATTATTTAGCATTGGAGTTGGTGAAGAAGACAATCTGAGATGTACTTAAGGTGACACTATTTGATTGGTAAGGAAATGTATATTAATCGAGGAATCTTCTCAGGAGATTCATATGCAAACTGATGTCCGTTTCTTATTTTTTGTTTAGACCTATTTATGAGTTCTATTCTTGATTATAAATATTTCACTGAACAGTATATTGAAGGCGGCTTGGCATTTATAGCTGTCAGTCAAGTTAATAAGAAATTTAAATTTATATTACCCCAGAAATTTATCACTCTAAATTTACCAGAAATTTATTACTCTAGCCTAACTTTATCAGTTATGCTGTAATTGTCTGGGAATAATATTTTACCCGATTTACCTGAGGGCCACTAACCCGAGTGGCCTCGATGAGAACAGGAAGTCATCGGCTTGTTGAAGGTTCCCTTCCCCCTCCCAGTTTGCCTTCATGATTTTTTCCAGGTATATTTTGAAATTCATCACAGTTTTAGCAGTTATGGGTTTGGTGGGTCGGCAGTTCCATTGATCAATAACCCTGTGGGTGAAAAAGCCTGATTCAAAGTTATATTAGTCTGATTGGCAATTATATTATCCTGACTGTCAATTTATATAAAAAAATTATATCAAAGAGATATTTATGTTGTGGTGCTTGTGGGTTCTATTACGTCTATCAATGGAGAGTTTCAGATCAGGGTTAGCATTTAGGAACAAGGTTTTGTACTTGTAAATAGCACAAGAGAATGTGTAGAGCGAGTGTATATGTAGCATGTTCAGGGATTTAAACAGAGAGGTTGGGTGTTGTTTGAAGACAGTTTTATACTTCTGATAGCAGATTTTCGTTGGGTGATGATGGGCTTGAGGTAGTTTGCAGTGGATGAATGAACCCCATGCATAGATACTGTATGTTGAGATACCACCCCTAATTTACAAAAAGTCTCTAGATTTTTAGCTCCAGCCATTGCATTGCTCTATAACAAATTATTTGAACTCTAAACCTTTCCTGATATTTTGAGAAAAAAGCAAGAGTAACCTTAGTCTATAAAAGCAGCAATTTCACTGAAGTCAACAATTATAGACCAAAATCAATTCTGTCGATTTTGTCTAAAATATTTTAAAGAGTTAATTTACATGCAGCCTTATTCCTATTTATACTTAGTTCTTGCCATAATGGCTTCAGGACCAAAAAAGGACCAATCATGCCCAGTTAGTATGATTAATTTATGCAGCTCTTGGAAAAAATGAGTACCTTATTCATTTATTTGTTGACCTACATAAGACATTTTGACACTGTAAACACATTAACTTTCTTAAATTGAAACATTACAGAGTAAGAGGTCACTCCCTCCAGTACCTACAATCTTACCTCAGTGACAGGCTCCAGTATATCTCTGTGAATGATTCCAATTTTCCCACTCTACCCATTAACACTGATGTCTCACCGAGCAGTATTCTTCACCCTCTCATCTTTTTCATCTCTCCCTCCCTTTCCAGCCTGTTGCCATCGTGAGGGGGCTTGGTTGGCGGATGCTCCATGGGACAGTGTCCTCTGTCCTTTTGAAGCCTTATGCTCCTGCTGCCTTCTTCACTAATTGTGGTGAATGCTTTTTCCTACTAAGTTTAATTTTTCCTTCCCAATTCTCCTTTTTAATTGCTATTTCCCAGCGACTTTTTGCTATTCTTGATCATTCTTTTAGATGTCATCTTCTGTTTTGACACTGGGTGTTAGGTGAGGCACAGTCTCTCGCCCTTAAAACTGTGGTACCCGAAATTGTTGAGCAAAGGGACACTTTTATTGTCACTCTTTTCCTTCATTGCTGAGCCCAACCTTGACAGACTGATGGTTCTTAAAGTGGTGATTGCAGGGCATATATCCACGATGCTCCCCTGGGGGTGCCCACGTCTTATCGGGTATCCTATCCTCTAATTGTGCCGCCATGGTGGGTATGGGGGCTTGTTTGTTGATGATATGTTTACCTGTTCATTTACATGCTGATATCTGACCCTTATTTTTAACTTCTCAGATGTGGGGTGGGAGGCCAGGGCCCCGAGTCGGACTGTGATGGAAAGCCGGGCTCTGTAACCCCCAGCTACTTTGGTCCCAGACCAAGCAGCTCCAGACTTTCCCTGCTTGATGGTGTTTTGGGAGTCTTTCTAGTCCCCGAGGCCAGGCTTGACTTGTGAGAGCTTGATCTACCAAGTCCCAACTACCCCTCTCTGCTCCCCCTTCTACCTCTGTGGCAGGGTTGAGCCCCAAGCCCCCAGTGATGACCACCTCATCACATGGAGTGGCTTCATCTCTCATTGTAACAACTGCACCTTTTACCCCCATCTTACTGGGGGTGCTCGGTGCCGTCCTCTCCGCAGTCACACTCACACGATTCCTTCCGGTTCTAATACCTTCCAAGCTTTGTTTGGTCCTGCTACATGGACTAAGTATTTTAATCTCGATCATGTTAATTCTACTCGTCCTGATGATTTATTCATCCATAAACACCTAGTTGATACCTGGTTGATGGAGTTCTGGGAGTTCTTCTACTCCCCAAGCCCGGCCCGAGGCCAGGTTTGACTTGTGAGCGTTTGGTCCACTAGGCTGTTGCTTGCAGCAGCCCGCAGGCCCACATACCCACCGCAGCCCGGTTGGTCCGGCATTCGTTGGAGGAAACTACTTTGTTTCCTCTTGAAGATGTCCACGGTTGTTCCGGCAATATTTCTTATGCTCGCTGGGAGGATGTTGAACAACCATGGACCTCTGATGTTTATATAGTTCTCTCTAATTGTGCCTATGGCACCCCTGCTCTTCACTGGTTGTACAGTACTCTGCATTTCCTACCATATTGTTCACTCCAGTATGTTGTTATTTTACTGTGCAGATTTGGGACCTGGCCCTCTAGTATTTTCCCACTTGTATATTATTTGATATTTCTCCCATCGTCTTTCTAGTGAGTACATTCGGAGAGCTTTCAGACGAACCCAATAATTTAGATACTTTATCTCGTTTATGTATCCTGTATATGTTTTCTGTACTCCCTCTATTTCAGCAATCTCTCCTGCTCTAAATGGGGAAGTGAGTACTGAGCAGTACTCAAGATGGGACAGCACAAGTGATTTGAAGAGTACAACCATTGTGATGGGATCCCTGGTTTTGAAAGTTTTCGTAATCCATCCTATCATTTTCCTGGCTGCCGCAATATTTGCTTGGTTATGCTCCCTAAAATTTAGGTCATCAGACATCATTATTCCCAAATCCTTTACATGTTTCTTTCCTACTATGGGCAAATTTGATTGTGTTTTGTACCCAGTATTATGTTTAACCCTTACACTGCTCAGGGGTCCTTGGGACATTTACACCCCTGTGCGCAAGAAAAAAAAAATTCACAAAATTTTTTTCGTCTTCTAAACATATTAATTTGTGTCCCCTGAGCACGGAAAAAATAATAAAAAAATCGTAGGTGACATATTTTGGGCGCAATTGACCGAGGAAGTCTGGCAAAAAGTGGGCGTTGACAGAGCGGTCGTCAGACCCGGTCAGCGTCACCCGCGTTGACAGATGGGAGTTGCCACAAAGATACTATTACTTAATTGTTTCAATGTCTCCGATTGATTTTTCCTTAGTTTTTTTGCAGTAATATTATTCAATAGTGTGTATTGTAATATATTTATATAATAAAAGTGGTTAATAATCGCTATACTCAAAAGTATGATGCGTGCGCCGGCCTTGGTTGCTCCAACAGTACTGTGCCTCTCACACCTGAGAATATTGCCCACGATTTTTTTTTAAAATGGCATCTGTTTACAAGAGCCCTGAGGAAGCTACTGTGAACCCCGTGTAGCCGCTGGCCATTTGAATCAGGCCTGGCACCCTATGGCGTATATATATGCCATGCGCACCATGGGACATGTTACTCAGAGCGTATATATACGCCATGCGCAGTTTAAGGGTTAAGGTTCTAATTTTTGCCGTATCTGAGTACCTGTAATTTATCACTTTTAAACATCACGTTATTTTCTGTAGCCCAGTCGAAAACTTTATTAATATCTGCTTGTAGTTTTTCAATATCTTCAGCAGAGGTAATTTTCATGCTGATTTTTGTGTTATCTGCAAAGGATGTTACAAAGCTGTAGCGCCTTCGTGGCGGCTAGGTCCGTATTCAAAGAGCTACCCTAAGTGGAAAAACCTTCGTAAGTTCATTCTGGGATTTAAGTGTGGTTTCGACCACTCGTAGCTTTACGTAAACTGGATATAAGTCATTTTTTCTCTACTACATAACACTGGGATCGATTTATGATATTGGAACATGACCAAAATATTATAGCTGGTGAATCTAGTGAAGAGGAATCCTTCGTGTTAGTTATATATGCATTCTCTGCTTGAAACTTGAAGTAAATATGTGTTTGATGATAGTAGAATTAGTTTTATAATAGCAAGATATTATACCTGTAGTTATTAAGTAAATAAACACTGGTGAACATGAAATATGAGAGAAGGTGATGAGCCCTGCCTGATGGTATCATTTACTATCACCAAATGCCCCTGTTCACCTAGTAGTAAGGGTGTACCTTAGCTATACATACCCATTTCTAATTTATTTAGTTTGGTTTTATTTTGAAATTAAATCTGGGTGATACATAAAATAAAAATATGCTGCACAAATGATGTTAGGTAAGGAGAAGGGTAAAAATGTCACAAACTTTATTCATTGAATACTTAAAGGTATAATTATGACTATATACTGTAGATTATTAAAAAAAGAGAGGGAAGTAGGGGTCCAAAACCTCTTCCTGTTATACAATTTGGGTGTGGAACAAGTAATTATCAAAAGAAGGCACCATGCCGGGAAGGCTATGTAGCAGTAAGGCAGTGAGGTGAGGCAGCTACTTATTTGAGAAATGCTTATTTTATTTACCTTATAAGCTGAGGCAACTTATTTTATTTGAGGAATACTCAGCTGATTCCTCTACATTTAGCATGGGACAAATTTGTGTCCAAGACCTCTTCCTGTTACTCAATTTGGCTGTGTGTAACCAAACTAGAAGTGCTCTACAAATCAAGGGACCCAGAATGTGGAATGACCTCCCGAATCATGTCAACGGCTGTACCTCTCTCAACCAGTTTAAGAGTTAAACCAAGTACTGCCTAATTAACTCCATGTAACCTAACTTACCTCCTAAATGTCAACCCATGTCTTGCTATTTTTTAAACAACGCTGTTCACCAACATGTGCAATTGCTGATTTATGCTATGTTAACCCCCTTTTTGTATTTTTTATTCCTTCTTTCAACACAATTTATACCTAATCCCGTTTACTATTAAGTTTTAGTCTGTTTTTTTCCCCCCACACCTTGCCCGAAATGCTAGAGTATTAGTGGCTTTAGGTATTGTATGTACTAGCTCTGCCTAAAAATCCAACATTATGTTTGTAAATCAACTGTATGTACTTTTCCTGAATAAAATGTATTTATTATTTATTTTTTAATCAGTAAGTATTAAAAGAAGGCACCAAGCTGGGAAGGCTATGTAGCACCATTGTGTGTAACAATAAACCAAATTTTTTTAACAAATAATGCACCTGTATGGGAAAACAAATCCTGTCAGCTGTAAAAATATTGATGCAGTTATTTAAATGAAAAATATAATGAAAGAAATATTACTGGTTTATTTTTTCCTATCTTTTTGTACTGTACAGTATATCCAAGGAAGTGAAAAATTGAGACATAATGCACAATTTAATGAATGATTAGCATGGATTAGCAGTTCAAAAGAAATATGACTTGTATTACATATCAACATGAGATCTTAATGATCCATGGTCAACATGATTTAATAAGGATAATACAGTACTGTATTTGTAATACAAACTATAATTTAAAATCTTTATTACTGATTTTTTTTATTAAGAAGATTAGGTATACACAGCAATGTGCTGCTACCCTATTCTATATGGAATATTACACAGTGTAGATAAAAAACTAGCTATAAGTTTATCTAATACTCCCATCTCACAGGATGGTTAAACATACTGTACATGGAATCAATTTAGAAAATACCAGCCTCAATACAAAAAACAAATCAACTCTGACTAAACAACTCTAAGCAATTTTCACAAGAGGTGAGCACTGAATCATGGAGACATTATATTATAATTACTCTTACCAGTTTCTACAAAACTCCTCTCAAACAATGTATTTTTAAACATGTTTAGGTATACACAGCAATGTGCTGCTTCCCTATTCTGTATAAAAGACCACACAGTGTAGATCAAAAACCAGCTACAAGCTCACCTCACAGGATGGCCAGTCATACATGGAATTAGGAGAGAACAAAATACTTAATGCTGATCTATTAGCCTCCACTGGCAAAATCTGGGTGCAGCACAAGAATATCTTCCAATATTCCTGAGTGTATGAAGTAATTACAGAGCTCAAAATACCTCATACCATTTGGTATGAAGTCACTGATAACAGGACAATCACAGATATAGTGTTGGAGAGTATGTTCTCTCAAGTAGGACTGAAAACAGATGTTTTTTTTCCACCAAGAGGGCTATAAACCCATGGAACCGCCTACCCGCTGAAGCCTTAAATGCCAAATTCCAGCTAAAAAATATAATTAAGACAATTGGCGGGCCTTCAACAAGCCGCCGGCTTTCTGTCCTCTTCGAGGTCACTAGATAGTTAGTGGCCCTTGGGTAAATTCAGTAAATATATACAATAATTGTCAGCGCATCTTCCGAGCAACAAGGACAGCTACACAGTATCTCTTAGAATTACGTAGGTAAACAACAAATGTAACATATTTGTTTACTACAATGTCGGTGCTGGCTGTAGAAGTTGAAAAAACATTGTTTTACTTCGAAATATACTAATTTTATAAGAAAATTCGACGTAAATAGGAGGCAGTAGAGCTGCGATAAGCCAGCGCTAAATCTTCAATATGAAGAATGTTGCTGCTCTCTGATTGGCCAAACGAAACACAGTAGTGACCTCTATCGGCACGCAGGTGAACCAACATTTTTTCTTCCTAAGTATACCTTATTGAATCGCACCTAAGCATCTTCTTAGGGCGCACTTAGGAACCTTCGTAGCAAACCCACTTACGAAGAAATACACAGAGCTTCCTGAATCTAGGTCCAGCGACATAAAATATAACAATGAAATAGTAGCTGGTAACTGTAGCTGAACGAAAAATTAAATTCCAAATTGATTAGATGTTTTTCTAAATATAAAGATCGACCTGAAGGAATTTTATGAATTATGGACTAATTAAACAAAAAAATAGGTAATTTTACTTGAAGAACAGATACCAGAGAATAGTTAGTGAGTACATTTATATTGTATAATGGGAGAAAGCCCCTGGTAGCCGCGAATTAAAATAACCACCTACATTAATTGATAACTAGGAAATTGTATCTGGAAACTTTATCTGAACGAAAACACAATACCAATTTGTTTAGATGTTTTTCTTAATATAAAGATCAACAGTAAGGAATCTTATTCATTATGGACAAATTAACAAAAAAAAACGATAATTTTCATTGAGGACCATATATTAGAGCATACTTAGTCACTTATATATTAAAAGTATTGTGTATTTTGAACCATTGGGGTTGTAAACAAACAGAACGGCCTACCCGAAAAGTCGTAACATAAAATGTTGCATATGTTTGCTAATTTATTATTTGATAAATGATTATTATTAATTTACGACAACTATAGAGGTTTCCCATTAGTTAAATTGCTGTAGTCTGACTAAATGCTACAACAAAACATATATAAATCCTGGGAAAGTCACAATGACCAGCGACCTTAAAGCATAGAGGGTTAAATAGTAACAGGCAACTGTCGGCGAACGAAAAATTCATTTCCAAATTTATTAGATGTTTTCCTAAATATAAAGATCGATAGGCTGGAATTTTCTGGATTATGGCCTAATTAAGGCAAAAATATATATATTTTTACTTGAAGAACAAATATCAGAGCATAGTCAGTGAGTTATAGAATAATAAGAGTGTGGTATTTCATTGTATAACAAGAGATAGTCCATGGAAGCGAAAATAGACGTAGTTTTACACAAAATAACGTCCAAAAACAGCCGTAGAGTCAAACGGCAAATGTTGACGTTCTTTTTTAGAGGACAGGTTGACTATGCAAGGCCCGATTTGCCTAATAAGTCAAGTTTTCATGAATTAATTGTTTTTCGACTACCTAACCTAACCTAACTTTTTCGGCTACCTAACTAAACCTAACCTATAAAGATAGGTTAGGTTAGGTTAGGTAGGGTTGGTTAGGTTCGGCCATATATCTACGTTAATTTTAACTCCAATAAAAAAAATTGACCTCATACATAATGAAATGGGTAGCTTTAACATTTCATAAGAAAAAAATTAGAGAAAATATATTAATTCAGGAAAACTTGGCTTATTAGGCAAATCGGGCCTTGGCTACTAGGCTACTAGGTACATGGCATTCTGGCTACTAGGTACGACATATATATATATGTATGCACAACTCTCCTAAACACGAGAGTCAAGTATACAACTTTAGAACACTTTCCCACCAGGAGACTCGAACCCTAGCCAGCACAGAAGCCTTCCAGCAACTGGCATAACAGGTACGCCTTAACCCTCTCCACCACCTGCTCAGACCCCTAAAAGAGATGGTAATTTCGGAGTATTTAAATACCACAAAGATCACCACCTCCCAAGAGCACTAGAGCAAGTGAGGGGTCATTTAGACGTTAATTTCATCAAGTCCCTGTTAATATGGGAAGACACAGTGTCTATGCTTAAGGCACAACTCTCCTAAACACGAGAGTCAAGTATACAACTTTAGAACACTTTCCCACCAGGAGACTCGAACCCTAGCCAGCACAGAAGCCTTCCAGCAACTGGCATAACAGGTACGCCTGTTATTCTTGGGAGGTGGTGATCTTTGTGGTATTTAAATACACCGAAATTACCATCTCTTTTAGGGGTCTGAGCAGGTGGTGGAGAGGGTTAAGGCGTACCTGTTATGCCAGTTGCTGGAAGGCTTCTGTGCTGGCTAGGGTTCGAGTCTCCTGGTGGGAAAGTGTTCTAAAGTTGTATACTTGACTCTCGTGTTTAGGAGAGTTGTGCCTTAAGCATAGACACTGTGTCTTCCCATATTAACAGGGACTTGATGAAATTAACGTCTAAATGACCCCTCACTTGCTCTAGTGCTCTTGGGAGGTGGTGATCTTTGTGGTATTTAAATACTCCGAAATTACCATCTCTTTTAGGGGTCTGAGCAGGTGGTGGAGAGGGTTAAGGCGTACCTGTTATGCCAGTTGCTGGAAGGCTTCTGTGCTGGCTAGGGTTCGAGTCTCCTGGTGGGAAAGTGTTCTAAAGTTGTATACTTGACTCTCGTGTTTAGGAGAGTTGTGCCTTAAGCATAGACACTGTGTCTTCCCATATTAACAGGGACTTGATGAAATTAACGTCTAAATGACCCCTCACTTGCTCTAGTGCTCTTGGGAGGTGGTGATCTTTGTGGTATTTAAATACTCCGAAATTACCATCTCTTTTAGGGGTCTGAGCAGGTGGTGGAGAGGGTTAAGGCGTACCTGTTATGCCAGTTGCTGGAAGGCTTCTGTGCTGGCTAGGGTTCGAGTCTCCTGGTGGGAAAGTGTTCTAAAGTTGTATACTTGACTCTCGTGTTTAGGAGAGTTGTGCCTTAAGCATAGACACTGTGTCTTCCCATATTAACAGGGACTTGATGAAATTAACGTCTAAATGACCCCTCACTTGCTCTAGTGCTCTTGGGAGGTGGTGATCTTTGTGGTATTTAAATACTCCGAAATTACCATCTCTTTTAGGGGTCTGAGCAGGTGGTGGAGAGGGTTAAGGCGTACCTGTTATGCCAGTTGCTGGAAGGCTTCTGTGCTGGCTAGGGTTCGAGTCTCCTGGTGGGAAAGTGTTCTAAAGTTGTATACTTGACTCTCGTGTTTAGGAGAGTTGTGCCTTAAGCATAGACACTGTGTCTTCCCATATTAACAGGGACTTGATGAAATTAACGTCTAAATGACCCCTCACTTGCTCTAGTGCTCTTGGGAGGTGGTGATCTTTGTGGTATTTAAATACTCCGAAATTACCATCTCTTTTAGGGGTCTGAGCAGGTGGTGGAGAGGGTTAAGGCGTACCTGTTATGCCAGTTGCTGGAAGGCTTCTGTGCTGGCTAGGGTTCGAGTCTCCTGGTGGGAAAGTGTTCTAAAGTTGTATACTTGACTCTCGTGTTTAGGAGATCGAGTTGTGCCTTAAGCATAGACACTGTGTCTTCCCATATTAACAGGGACTTGATGAAATTAACGTCTAAATGACCCCTCACTTGCTCTAGTGCTCTTGGGAGGTGGTGATCTTTGTGGTATTTAAATACTCCGAAATTATCATCTCTTTTAGGGGTCTGAGCAGGTGGTGGAGAGGGTTAAGGCGTACCTGTTATGCCAGTTGCTGGAAGGCTTCTGTGCTGGCTAGGGTTCGAGTCTCCTGGTGGGAAAGTGTTCTAAAGTTGTATATATATATATATATATATATATATATATATATATATATATATATATATATATATATATATATGTCGTACCTAATAGTCAGAACGAACTTCTCAGCCTACTATGCAAGGCACGATTTGCCTAATAAGCCAAGTTTTCATGAATTAATTGTTTTTCGACTACCTAACCTACCTAACCTAACCTAACTTTTTCGACTACCTAACCTAACCTCACCTATAAAGAAAGGTTAGGTTAGGTTAGGTAGGGTTGGTTAGGTTCGGTCATATATCTACGTTAATTTTAACTCCAATAACAAAAAATTGACCTCATACATAATGAAATGGGTAGCTTTATCATTTCATAAGAAAAAAATTAGAGAAAATATATTAATTCAGGAAAACTTAGCTTATTTATTTATTTATTTATTTATTTATTTATTTATGCATATACAAGAATGTACATAAGGAATGTGAGGATACAATTATGGTAATTACAGTCTTGTAAAGCCACTAGCACGCGCAGCGTTTCGGGCAGCCCAGCAAACATTTTCATGTTTTAAAAACATCCTAAAAACGACATTTCATTGTTTTCAGCACGTTTATAATTACGTTTAGAAAAGGTTTTTTGAGAACTTTTATATACAACCTTATAACGTAAATAATTAACATTTCTAAAAACTTTTTTATAATCTTTTAATTACCTACATTAAAACGTTTAGGGTAAATTAGGGTATAATAATTTTTTAATTCATATCTGAAATAGAAAGGGAGAGAAAGAAAGAAGACATATCTGAGAAAGAAATGGACATCCTATATATGTATGTGCAAATTACAAATAAATAGGGTACAAAAAGAGAATTAAAATATTATATTTATTTAATTAAGAATGAGTAATACAACAAAATATATGTAATAGCTCAAAATATATAGACTATATCTATAACAGAATATAAAAGTAAAAATTTAAAAATCTATAAAAATCTATATATGCAATATGTGAACACAATAGATTTTGTGATCAAGCAGCCTGTGATTCATGTCATGCTGAGATCAGTCTGACGTTACAAGCAGTTATTGTTACTTAAAACTAAAACAAGTAAAATTTTCCGAGTATACATATAACACTAGTTTTTCTATGACTAATAATAAAAATCTATTAATCAAAAGTTTAGGACTAATTAACTAAAAATAAAAATATACAAGTGAATGTAAACAGTCAAGTATAATATTCATGTAGAAAGAGAAAGAAAAAGAGAGAGAGAAGGAAAGAAAGAGAAAGAAAGAAAGGGAGAAAGAGAGAGAGAAAGAAAAGAAAAAAGTCATGTATAATATTCATATTAGCACCATGCAATATAACTTAGATTAAGTAAAAATCTCAGACATTTTTAAATCAAATGAAATATGAGAGCCAGAGAGAGAGAGCGAGAGCCAGAGAGAGAGCGTGAGCCAGAGCCAGAGAGAGAGAGAGTCAGAGCCAGAGAGAGAGAGAGCCAGAGCCAGAGAGAGAGAGAGAGAGCCAGAGAGAAAGAGAGAGCCAGAGAGAAAGAGAGAGCCAGAGAGAGAGAGAGCCAGAGCCAGAGAGAGAGTGAGTCAGAGCTAGAGAGAGAGTCAGAGCCAGAGAGAGAGAGAGCCAGAGCCAGAGAGAGCCAGAGAGAGAGAGAGAGCCAGAGAGAGAGAGAGCCAGAGAGAGAGAGAGCCAGAGAGCGAGAGCCAGAGAGAGCGAGAGCCAGAGAGAGCGAGAGAGCCAGAGAAAGAGAGAAAGAGAGGGGGAGAGAGAGGGCCAGAGCCAGAGAGAGAGAGAGAGAGCCAGAGAGAAAGAGAGAGCCAGAGAGAAAGAAAGAGCCAGAGAGAAACAGAGCCAGAGAGAGAGAGAGAGCCAGAGAGAGAGAGAGAGCCAGAAAGAGAGAGCCAGAGAGAGAGCCAGAGCCAGAGAGAGAGAGAGAGCCAGAGAGAGAGAGCGTGAGCCAGAGCCAGAGAGAGAGTGAGTCAGAGCTAGAGAGAGAGTCAGAGCCAGAGAGAGAGAGAGCCAGAGAGAGAGAGCCAGAGAGCGAGAGCCAGAGAGAGCGAGAGCCAGAGAGCGCGAGAGCCAGAGAGAGCCAGAGAAAGAGAGGGGGAGAGAGAGAGAGAGGGCCAGAGCCAGAGAGAGAGAGCCAGAGCCAGAGAGAGAGAGAGCCAGAGAGAAAGAGAGAGCCAGAGAGAGAGAGAGAGCCAGAGCCAGAGAGAGAGCCAGAGAGAGAGAGAGAGAGAGAGAGAGCAAGAGAGCCAGAGAGAGAGAGAGAGCAAGAGAGCCAGAGAGAGAGCAAGAGAGCCAGAGAGAGAGCAAGAGAGCCAGAGAGCCAGAGAGAGCAAGAGAGCCAGAGAGAGAGCAAGAGAGAGAGAGAGCCAGAGAGAGAGAGAGAGCAAGAGAGCCAGAGAGAGAGAGCAAGAGAGAGAGCGAGAGAGAGAGAGAGCCAGAGAGAGAGCAAGAGAGCCAGAGAGCGAGAGCCAGAGAGAGCGAGAGCCAGAGAGAGCGAGAGAGCCAGAGAAAGAGAGAAAGAGAGGGGGAGAGAGAGGGCCAGAGCCAGAGAGAGAGAGAGAGAGCCAGAGAGAAAGAGAGAGCCAGAGAGAAAGAGAGAGCCAGAGAGAGAGAGAGAGCCAGAGAGAGAGAGAGAGCCAGAGAGAGAGAGAGAGCCAGAGAGAGAGAGAGCCAGAGAGAGAGCCAGAGCCAGAGAGAGAGAGCCAGAGCCAGAGAGAGAGAGCCAGAGAGAGAGAGCGTGAGCCAGAGCCAGAGAGAGAGTGAGTCAGAGCTAGAGAGAGAGTCAGAGCCAGAGAGAGAGCCAGAGAGAGAGAGCCAGAGAGAGAGAGAGCCAGAGAGAGAGAGCCAGAGAGCAAGAGCCAGAGAGAGCGAGAGCCAGAGAGAGCGAGAGCCAGAGAGAGCCAGAGAAAGAGAGGGGGGGAGAGAGAGAGAGAGAGAGAGAGAGAGAGAGAGAGAGAGAGAGGGCCAGAGAGAAAGAGAGAGCCAGAGAGAGAGAGCCAGAGCCAGAGAGAGAGCCAGAGAGAGAGAGAGCCAGAGAGAGAGAGCAAGAGAGCCAGAGAGAGAGAGAGAGCAAGAGAGCCAGAGAGAGAGCAAGAGCCAGAGAGAGAGCACGAGAGCCAGAGAGAGAGCAAGAGAGCCAGAGAGAGAGCAAGAGAGCCAGAGAGAGAGCAAGAGAGCCAGAGAGAGCAAGAGAGCCAGAGAGAGAGCCAGAGAGAGAGAGAGCAAGAGAGCCAGAGCAAGAGAGCCAGAGAGAGAGAGAGCGAGAGAGAGAGCGAGAGAGAGAGCGAGAGCGAGAGCGAGAGCGAGAGAGAGAGAGAGAGAGAGAGAGAGAGAGAGAGAGAGAGAGAGAGAGAGAGAGAGAGAGAGAGAGAGACAGACAGACAGACAGACAGAGACAGAAAGACACACACACAACAAAAGAGGAGACAGAACAAAATTAAGGCAAGGAGAGAGAAGACAGAACAGAAACAACAGAGAGAGGAGTGAAATGAGAAATCATTGAAGAGAAGGGGAAGAGAAACACAAGATAAGAAAAAAATACAAGATAAAAATGACATAAATGAATACCACAAATATAAAAAAGTAAAGGAAGAGAGAAGCTAGAAGAGACAGGAAACGAGAGGTGTTAGAAGAGAGGAGGAAAGGAGAGATTAAAAGTTAAGAAAAACAGGAGAGAAACGTAAAAGAAATAAAAAAAAAGGGACATTTGTGAGGAGAGAAAATAAAGAGACCAGAGAAGACCATATATCAAGAGTGTGAGGATAAAGACTTATATATTTTCTTAGTAGACATCCTCTGGCTCTTGTTGCCCCTCTTGTATACGAATTGTACTTGCAAGTTTTCCCTGAAAAGATATTAACAAAATTAATATTTAATTATTTATTTATATAAATTACACACACACAAACTTTATATATTATATATATATATATATATATATATATATATATATATATATATATATATATATATATATATATATATATATATATATATATTATATATATATATATATATATATATATATATATATATATATATATATATATATATATATATATATATATATATATATATATATATATATATATATATATATATATATATATATATATATATATATATATATATATATATATATATATATATATATATATATAATTTCGTAAACCTCACCCTGTAAACATTCATGTTTCTACATGTTAAACAAGCTACGAGGATGAGGGAAGGGGATGTTCCCTCCATGCTGGATATTATATTTACCAGGAAAGAGAAAGATATATTTATCATTCAGTACCTCCCTCCTTTGGTACCTCTCTTTTCCTCCTTTCAGTACCTCCCTCCTTTTACCCAAGTGACATTGTCACTTGGGTAAAAGTGACCATGTCTTTTTGGGAATAAAGTATGCAATGCATTATAATCTGGAAGAAAATGAGCTTGAAGCAGTTGAAAAACCTGACTTGTGGAGAGGTCATTATGGGGAACTCAGATATTGCCTTAAGGAATTTGACAAACACTTGCTGTTAGGACATGAAGTAAATGAGATGTATGTCAAGTTTTGTGAAATATATGATAATGGCACAACAAAATTTATACTAAAGCAGAGATGCAGAACTAGGAAAAAGGGAAAAATTGCCCAAACATACAAGCAATACAAAGATGCGAGAAACAACAATAGCAGTAAGGAGAGGGGCAGAAAGACTATGACTTTCGGTCATATTCAACAACACAAATATACATACACACACACACATTATTGGAAAAATTTGGAATTGGAATATTGGAAAAAATAATTAAAACTAAATGGGTAGAACACCTGGAGAGAAATGATATAATTTCAGACAGACAGTATGGTTTTCGATTTGGAAGATCCTGTGTATCGAATTTACTCAGTTTCTATGATCGAGCAACAGATATATTACAGGAAAGAGATGGTTGGGTTGACTGCATCTATCTGGACCTAAAAAAGGCATTCGACAGAGTTCCACATAGAGAGGTTGTTCTGGAAACTGGAAAATATTGGAGGGGTGACAGGTAAGCTTCTAACATGGATGAAAAATTTTCTGATTGATAGAAAAATGAGGGCAGTAATCAGAGGCAATGTATCGGACTGGAGAAATGTCACAAGTGGAGTACCACAGGGTTCAGTTCTTGCACCAGTGATGTTTATTGTCTACATAAATGATCTACCAGTTGGTATACAGAATTACATGAACATGTTTGCTGATGATGCTAAGATAATAGGAAGGATAAGAAATTTAGATGATTGTCATGCCCTTCAAGAAAACCTGGATAAAATAAGTATATGGAGCACCACTTGGCAAATGGAATTTAATGTTAATAAATGCCATGTTATGGAATGTGGAACAGGAGAACATAGACCCCACACAACCTATACATTATGTGAGAAATCTTAAAAGAATTCTGATAAAGAAAGATATCTAGGGGTGGTTCTAAATAGAAAACTATCACCTGAGAACCACATAAAGAATATTGTGCGAGGAGCCTATGCTACGCTTTCTAACTTTAGAATTGCATTTAAATACATGGATGGTGATATACTAAAGAAATTGTTCATGACTTTTGTTACGCCAAAGCTAGAATATGCAGCTGTTGTGTGGTGCCCAACAACAGAAGTTGGCCCATATCTTAAGAAGCACATCAACAAACTGGAAAAGGTGCAAAGACATGCTACTAAGTGGCTCCCAGAACTGAAGGGCAAGAGCTACGAGGAGAGGTTAGAGGCATTAAATATGCCAAAACTAAAAGACAGAAGAAAGAGGTGATATGATCACTACATACAAAATAGTATCAGGAATTGATAAAATCGACAGCGAAGATTTCCTGAGACCTGGAACTTCAAGAACAGGAGGTCATAGATTGAAACAAGCTTAACACAGATGCTAAAGAAATAAAAGAAAATTCACTTTCGCAAATAGCGTGGTAGACGGTTGGAACGTCTACCACGTAGCCAGAATGCACTTTTCAGCCTACTATGCAAGGCCCGATTTGCCTAATAAGCCAAGTTTTCATTAATTAATATATTTTCTCTATTTTTTTCTTATGAAATGATAAAGCTATCCATTTCATTATGTATGAGGTCAATTCTTTTTTTATTGGAGTTAAAATTAATATAGATATATGACCAAACCTAACCAACCCTACCTAAACTATCTTTATAGGTTAGGTTAGGTAGCTGAAAATGTTAGGTTAGGTAGTCGAAAAAACATTAATTCATGAAAACTTGGCTTATTAGGCAAATCGGGCCTTGCATAGTAGGCTGAGAAGTGAGTTCTGGCTACTAGGTACGACATATATATATATATATATATATATATATATATGTCGTACCTAGTAGCCAGAACTCACTTCTCAGCCTACTATGCAAGGCCCGATTTGCCTAATAAGCCAAGTTTTCATGAATTAATTGTTTTTCGACTACCTAACCTACCTAACCTAACTTTCTCTACTACCTAACCTAACCTAACCTATAAAGATAGGTTAGGTTAGGTTAGGTAGGGTTGGTTAGGTTCGGTCATATATCTACGTTAATTTTAACTCCAATAAAAAAACATTGACCTCATACATAATGAAATGGGTAGCTTTATCATTTCATAAGAAAAAAATTATAGAAAATATATTAATTCAGGAAAACTTGGCTTATTAGGCAAATCGGGCCTTGCATAGTAGGCTGAGAAGTGCGTTCTGGCTACTAGGTACGACATATATATATATATATATATATATATATATATATATATATATATATATATATATATATATATATATATATATATATATATATATATATGTCGTACCTAATAGCCAGAACGCACTTCTCGGCCTTCTATGCAAGGCCCGATTTGCCTAATAAGCCAAGTTTTCCTGAATTAATATATTTTCTCAAACTTTTTTCTTATGAAATGATAAAGCTACCCATTACATTACGAATGAAGTCAATTTTTTTTTATTGGAGTTAAAATTAACGTAGATATATGACCGAACTTAACCAACCCTACCTAACCTAACCTAACCTATCTTTATAGGTTAGGTTTGGTTAGGTAGCCGAAAAAGTTAGGTTAGGTTAGGTTAGGTAGACGAAAAACAATTAATTCATCAAAACTTGGCTTATTAGGCAAATCTGGCCTTGCATAGTAGGCATAGAAGTGAGTTCTGGCTACTAGGTACGACATATATATATATATATATATATATATATATATATATATATATATATATATATATATATATATATATATATATATATATATATATATCGGACAATTAGGAAAAAAAAAAAAAAAATTAAATTATTTTACCTTGTACCTAGATCCACCAGGCCTGTTTGGTCTATGTTTCAGTACTTGAGAAATCTGGAAGGTCACATCCTCCTCCTCAACTTGTGGATGTGCGTTGATAGATGATTCTGTAAAATTAAGTTATTTATATAATAATAAATTCAGTATAACAATAATATTCTGTAAAATTAAAAGTAATTTATACATCAATCAGATAAAACTCTCCAGAGATGGTGATACACAACATATAAAGGACAAGTTTCAGAACAAAATATGCATTTAGGAATAAGGTTTTGTACATGTAGGTAGCACATGAGAAAATAAGTGGAAGGTGATCAAGTTTATATTAACATGTTAATGGCTTTGTTAAGGCTTTGCAAGAATGAAAAAATATTAATAATATAATATCACCTACCAATTAATTGTACATCATTTATAAGTCAATTATTTGCATTATTATTATTCAATACTAATGATATAAAAATGCATTTTGTAATCTACTATTTATGCAAGTATTAAGCACAGGATCATGAAATAAACTGCAAAATACTGTAATGGATAAACCAATTAAGTTTACATTTTCCTATAGCTAAGTCAGTCAGTTCTATTAGCAGCAGAGAACAATTATGCCCAACCTCTATTAAATGAAACAATCTTAAGAGCAAGTGATAGAAATATAATCATTTATGCTTGGGAAAATATTATGGAATGGTTCCAAATATGAAAAATATTAAGTTTTTTGGTTAAAATTTTTTAATTTAAAATTTAAATTTTTAAGTGAATTTTAAACTTTAAAAAAATTATTTAATTTTTTGGTTACTTACTTAAAATAACATTATATAGTTCTTGTTTTTGTAGAAATGCCAATTTCTTCTTTTGCCCTTCCAGACTGTATAGTGACCACAGGCCGTTTGTTCATATCTTCATTATTCTTCGAACCATGGTTGCACAATCAGACCCACGTACACTGGTTAAAAGCATCACCTAAAAGCAACAACAAAAATGTAGTACACTGACGAATTTTGAATATATATATATATATATATATATATATATATATATATATATATATATATATATATATATATATATATATATATATATATATATATATATATATATATATATATATATATATATATATATATATATGTATGCCATATACATATATATGCTATGTTGTATGCTACAACTTGGCTGATAATAAAGCCATTCACAACTGCAGGCCTAATAAAAAAAGGAGGTGGCATAGCAATATCTTACAAAGATACCTTCATCTGCAATAGTGTCATTAGTAATAGAGACGACTATTGTGAATATACCTTTGCCAAGTTCTCCAGTAAATCCCTTAAATCCTCCTTGAACAAGAGGGTTTTTACTTGATCGAACCATATTCTTAACCTGCTGCAGGTAATTTTCAAATGGAAATGCTGAACATCTGTCCAAACTACCAAACTCTTTGGCATCAGAGGATATGTGTGTTAGGCAGTGTACATTGTACACTAAAAAATCCTTACCATACAGCTCACGAGCCTTTAACACAAAGTACAGCAAAAGATCATGTGCATATTGGCTGTAATTTAACTGAATAAATTTAGGTGATACAAGAATAGAAATGGCTACACTCAGAGTCAGGAAATGGTCATACAATTCTTTGGGTAAGATTCCCTTCAGTACAATCTTACCGGTGTAGAGAAGGAGTTGCCTGTATTCAGTCGCTTTCCATCTATCAACCTCTGAAAGACTTCGAGGTTTACCTGTTCTTTTAGGCGTCGCTTTTTGGCCCGTGACATACGCTGCCATCTTGTGTGGTATTCTCTTTTTCTTTCTATAATGTGTGCATACATTCTGAAGGAGAAAGGCCAAGTGCTACATTACCAATTACTATTACAAGATTATTAGTAAAGTATTGTACTGCAAAAAGCAAATAAAATGGGGTAAACTAAACTTTGAAAACAAATAATAATTAAAACAGGTAAATTAGTAAAATAACAAAGGCTTAAGCAGACATGACTCTGCTTAAGCCATGTAAAGCAGACAGATAAGATGGCAATATATAAGGGGAAAAAATTAAAAAGCTAGGATATAAAACTAATTGAGATCAAAAGCATAAATTACTAAAGTAGGGGAAAAAATAACAAATGACTTCATAAAAAAATTATCCAATTGCCAACAGCAACTTGGTAGTACGAGTCTAAGTCTAAGAAACAAAAAAAATTTAAATGCTGTTATCTGCAATGAAACAATACATACTATTGCACGTACCGAAACATTGATGAATGTAAAAAATAGAGAACTATTTGCTGAATGTCCCATAAATGGATTTAAACTATTTTATACAAAGAGGGGGGAGAAGCCATGTATGTTAGGGAATATTTGAAATGTAGTCTCGAAAAGTACACAACTGTGATAGGAAAATTAGGTCACATGGAGGAGTGGGTCTGTATACTATGGAAGACCTTGTATGCTCGGAGCTCCTTAACATTACAAATGAGGTGGTAGAGGTATTGGGATTAAAAATAGAGAAAATAAATTTAGTGATTATTCTAATATACAAACCGCCAGATGCAACGGCCGAGGAATTCACAGAACAGATAAACAAAATGGAGAACTCGATACCTCATATTATCTTCCTAGGTGACTTCAACTTGCCTAGTCTAAGATGGAGAATAGCAAACAATAATATTATACCAGGAAATTTATCGAGACCTACCCACTCAGCTTCCTGGCAATACGTTAGTAATGAATAAATATGATATATTTACTCATTATAATGTTGGTGCTGAATGTACAACACGAAAAAACATAATTTTAATCTGAAAAAGGATCTTTTTATAAAGAAATTAGACGAAAATAAAGAGCTGGTGACGCCAAATCAAGTCGATGATCCAAGCGTCGGTTAGGTTAAGTTAGGTCAACCTAACCTATTATATTTATTCATTACTAACGTATTGCCAGGAAGCTTTGTGAAGCTTATGTAGCTTGTGGTAGCTTGTGGTAATTAGACGGACCCTCATTTTAACAGAAACTTGGCTAAGTAAAGACTATACCCAACTCTACAACTTAGCTGGTTATAAAGGCATTCATAATTGCAGGCCTAGTAAAAAAGGAGGTGTTATACCAAAACAGATGCAGAACTAGGAAACAGGATTTCTTCAACAGAAATTTTGAAATTGTTCACAATTTTTGTTACACCAAAGTTGGAGTATGCAGCAGTTGTATGGTGTGCCCATATCTTAGAAAGCATATCAACAAACTGGAAACGGTGCAGAGACATGCCACTAAGTGGCATTAACTAAATGCCATTAAATATGCCAAATATACTACATAAATATACATACTACACATGCACAATAATTGTCCTGGGACCTCTGATATTCATAATATAATATAATATAATATAATATAATATATATATATATATATATATATATATATATATATATATATATATATATATATATATATATATATATATATATATATATATATATATATATATATATATATATATATATATATATGTATATATAGGGCCACCAACACACCTCCAGGGCCATCAACACGCCTCCAGGGCCATCAACACAACACCACCATCAACACACCTCCAGCCAGGGCCACCAACACACCTCCAGCCAGGGCCACCAACACACCTCCAGCCAGGGCCACCAACACACCTCCAGCCAGGGCCACCAACACACCTCCAGCCAGGTCCACCAACACACCTCCAGCCAGGGCCACCAACACACCTCCAGCCAGGGCCGCCAACACACCTCCAGCCAGGGCCGCCAACACACCTCCAGCCAGGGCCACCAACACACCTCCAGCCAGGGCCACCAACACACCTCCAGCCAGGGCCACCAACACACCTCCAGCCAGGGCCACCAACACACCTCCAGCCAGGGCCACCAACACACCTCCAGCCAGGGCCACCAACACACCTCCAGCCAGGGCCACCAACACACCTCCAGGGCCACCAACACACCTCTAGGGCCATCAACACACCTCCAGCCAGGGCCACCAACACACCTCCAGCCAGGGCCACCAACACACCTCCAGCCAGGGCCACCAACACACCTCCAGCCAGGGCCACCAACACACCTCCAGCCAGGGCCACCAACACACCTTCACACCAACACAACACCACCATCAACACACCATCCAGCCTACCACCACAAACTTATATATATACTACACATGTCTAAGAGCAAATAAAAGAAAACAGTTACCTTAACTATTGAAGATGCAGCAGGATTTTGTGGATAAGCCAGCAGCAGTCCCTCTCGACACGGTTTTAAAATGGCGGCGACTACCACAACATGCAACGAGCCTAAAGAATGTCCAGCGCTAGCATTATCTAAACGCTATTATATATTATCAAGCAATACGGAAATCTAAAATAAAAAAAATGATACAAATAATTGTATTAAATATTTATTTGCAATTACAATACCTCGGGAATATATTTTTGCGTTAGCAAAACATATTAAGTTCGTATTTAGTTTAACTCATTTAAATTCTTTACAAATAATAACCTGATTTTACCTGATGGCCATTAACATTAATGTTTTATGTTGATACATTTCATACCCTTATTATTTCAATTTCTTTCTTTATTATGCACCCCATACCCATCCCGTGGGCGGTGGTGTAAAGGATTACAGAGGCACATAATGGGTTCAGGAACTGAACTCTCTAGTTTGTTTAGCTAAGCAAATAACAATTTTTGACGCTAGTTACAAAATTATTAATGTTATATATACATGTACACACTCTCATACATACATGTACATATATATATATATATATATATATATATATATATATATATATATATATATATATATTTATATATATATATATATATATATACGTATACATATATACATACACATGCATATTTATAATCACCCACACAAATACACACATCAATAATCTCTGTGTCACTTATTTTATACATGTTCTTGTAGATCATTCTATTGCGAACACATTGGGCGCTGCCCAATAAACTCGCCCCTCGGGGCAAAATTATTTTTTTTTTTTAATCTTGGTGGAACATAAAATGGCCGCCTGTGTTTATGCTGTCGTCAGATGGCGCTGTGACGTCACAGATGAGGGAAGCACGTACTGCGCATTAATGCCTCGATCCCTCGTTATTTATTTATTTTATTTATTTATATATATACAAGAACGTACATTGGGGGTTAAGAGACAACATAGAGCTTAAGTTAGAATTATAATCTTGTAAAACCACTAGCTTGCATATATAGCGTTTCGGGCAAGTCCTTAAACTAATCTTTGAGCAAATTCTTAAACAGAGTTTTAGAGAAATAATTAAATGTAAAATTGATAAAAAGTGTTTAACAGGTACATTACAGCTTTACTTTACAAGTACAGATGATTTTAAGTAGGATAATTACAGTAAAATTGTCAAAAAATTGTTTACAGGTACGATGCAAGAATTTTCGACACAAAAGCAGATCAGAACAATACACAATAATGAACAAGGAATCCTAAGTACAATTAGGAAAACATCTCAGGGTTACACATTGGATTACTGAAGCACAATATGAGGATCATTACAAATAGTAATGCAGTAGAATATGCACTCATATTCTATTATTAAGTTAATATTAAGTTCCTTCCTCATGTTAAGTATCTTTGTGGTACTATAGGGACATCCAAGGATTATCTTCAAGGCTTCGTTCTGCAAGTTTTCAAGCCCTTTAAGCTTTCTTTCAGTCATCAAGGCAAGCAGAGATGCAACATAATCCACTACCTCCTTTATGAACTGGCGTTACTCTTGCGTTTTTAAGGATATCAGGGAAGGTATGACACTCAAGGGATTTGTTGAACAGCAGAGCTATAGGTGGTGCAAGGGCATATGGGAGGCGCTCTTGTATACAATGGATGGGATTTCACTGATGTTCCCAGCTTTGGTTTTTAGTGAATGTATGATGGACACAACATCTGACGGGCTGACTGGTGAGAGGAGAAGAGAGTTTGGATAGCTGCCTGAGAGATATGTGTTGATATGTGTCTGACTCTGTGGGATTTTGCTTGCAAGGTTAGCACCAATCGATGAAAAGAAGCTATTAAATTCATTCGCCATTTCTAAGTCAGATGACAGTGTAAGGCCATCCTTAGAGAGTGTTATCTGGTTGTGGGAGTGTTGTTTAGTTCCCAGGATGTTAGAGATGGTATTCCATGTGCTTTTCATGTTGCCTTTTGCTTCTTTGAATCTAGTCTCATAGTATGAAAGTTTTGCTTTTCTTATGATACTGGTAAGCACTGACGAGTACCTTTTAACTACTTCCATTGGAATTAGGCCACTCCTAAATTTCTTTTCGTATTCATGTTTTTTGTTGATTGATTTAATTATGCCACTTGTGAGCCACGGGTTATTTTTTCTTTTATCAGTTACTTGTTTGGTAAGGAGGGGACAGTGAGTGTTGTAGAGGCTTAGAGTTTTGTAGAGAAAGAGGTTAGTTGATGAGTTTATATCCTGTGAATTATTAAATTCAGATTCCCAGTTAATATTGTGAAGTGCATTAGAGAGATTGCCTAAAGCTGATTCACTATGTAGCCTGAATGAAAGTTTTTTGGTTTCTGGTGGTGATGTGTCAATGTTTGCTATGAGGAAAGTAGGATAGTGGTCAGTTGTTCTGTCATAAATTACCCCAGATGTAAGGGGAGCTGTTATATTAGTCCAAAGGTGATCCAGGGTAGTGGCAGATGATTGAGTGACTCGGGTGGGCTTGGTGATTGTGGGGATTAGCATACAGGAGTGCATGCTGTTACGGAAATAGTCAACTTGAGGGTTGTTTTCAACATTCAATAAAGAAATTCTGGAGGGCTTCTGTGCAAGGGTTAGGATGAGCTAGCCTAAGCATTTTTATACCAATTTGACAGTTATTTTCAGTAACACGATAAACAACGCTCGGAATATTAAGTTCCTTTCTCATATTAAGTATCTTTGTGGTACGAGGGCACCCAAGGATTATCCTCACGGCTTCGTTCTGCAATTTTTCAAGCCCTCCAAGCTTTCTTTCAGGATGCCTTAAAGTTAGTTTAGTTCATTTATTATGCACCCCATACCCATCTTGTGGGCAGTAGTGGAAAGGGTTGCAGAGGCACATAATGGGCTCAGGGACTGAACCCCACAATTCATTTAGCTAAGCAAGTTACAATCTTGATGAGCTAGTTACAAAATTCAGTATAAGTCGTCACATCAACAATGGGTTCGAGATCGATCACAAGTACAGTTTCTAAATTAAGCAACTGACATATGTGGAGAGCTAGTGTCACAATTGATATGTTTGTCCTGCACACCGCCCCCCCATCCAGTGGGCAGCGGTGGATAGGTTACCAATCACTTTGTTACTACTTACAGTTAGCAAACTGGTTAGCAAACAGTTAGCAAATACAAACAATATTTAGCCAAAATATTTGGCTAAAATTTCTGGTACCAGATAATTTTGAATGAAATATTGACACATCGTTGGTACATTGGTTATAAAATTGTCTCTGAATTCACTATCACATAGTGACGGAGGGTGTGCGAATAATTTTGTTGACAGTTAACATTTGGTCAGGTCTACATCGGCAGATAATGAGAATTCCCAGAAATACTTGTAACCGAGTCTAAGCCGAGCAGTAGTAACATCTAGAAGTCTGCTGATTTTATTGGATGAACCATAGATGTGTCGCTCCTCTTGCATAATAGTATTGAACGAAAGTTAATCTCCCCAAACAATTTCGCGTTTTGGGCAAGTTACCCCTCCACTCTCTCCATTTTTTTTGGACATTCCCTGGTAGTGTGCGGAAATACTGAAAAGTGTATACTCTTTTCAACTTTGTCACCTTAATTCTCGTCCTATGTCTTTCATTTTGGTATCAATGCGTTCGCAATAGAATTCCCAACAGAACTATGTGCATATAATGTCAAAGACAGCAGCGCGCTCCACCCGCCGACAAGATGAATGTAGGCCAAGGGTACCAGAAAAAGAAAGCTGAGCGTGATAATACTGAAAAGTGTATACCCTTTTCAACTTTGTTACCTCAATTCTCATCCTAGGTTTTTCAATTTAGCATCAATGTGTTCGCAATAGAATTCTCTACAGGACTAAAGGCATATAAACTCCAAAAGCCCGGCTTACCATCCGCAACAAACAGAGAAAGCGAGAGCGTGTTACCAGGGAGCGCACAAGAGCGATAAAATGTATACACTCTTTTCATTCTGGTCACCTCAATTGTCATCCTAGGTCTTTCATTTTGGTATCAATGTGTTCGCAATAGAATTTCCAACCGGAATTTATGCATGAAATGTCAAAAACAGCAGCGTGCTCCACCCGCTGACGTGATGAAAGCATGGCGGACCATCCACACAAAACAGAGAAAGTGAGAGAAAGTAACCTGGGAGCACTCTAGTGCAATGTAATGTGAACACACTTTTCACTTTGGTTACCTCAATTCTCGTCATATGTCTTTCATTTTGGTATCAATGTGTTCACAATTGTATCTGCTGGCATTTTACCCTTTGCTTGGATCTGAAGGGTTTTAGGCTCACCACGATGCAATCTGATAGTACCACACGTGTATATACCTATCTTCAAGCAGCAATTCACTCATTCAAACCGACTTATAATAGTTATCCATATATAAATGGTAATCTTTGTTCTACCTGTTAACCTGTCATATGAAGAAAGATTGTCAAAGCTTATATTACATTCTCTAGAAAAGCAAAGAATTAGGAGTGACATATGGTAGAGGTGCACAATGGGATGAATGGACATAACAAAGGGGACATTAATGGGGTATTAAAAGTAGCAACACAAGACAGAACTCGAAACAAAGTGTAAAAATTGGAAAAATTTAGATTTAGGAAAGAACTGCATGAGTAAATACACTGGGTTTGTACCTTAAGGTTCATGTATGCAATATTACAGAGTTCCAGTTAACTCCCATGCATGCAATTAATTTATGTTATGTTTATGTTTTTTATGTTAAAATGTTTTTGTTGATTTGTTTGTATATTTTCATAAGTAAAGCATGCTTACCGTCTTATTCCAAGTTTTATGATAACTTTACAATGTTTAAAACATAAAGTTCAATATATATTCTGGTTTTCATACAGGAATTATACGTTAATATAACATCATAATAACGTAATGATGTCGTGTAAATAACGTTATACTGACGTCATATAAATGTTATATTTATGTTATAAGAACGTAAATTGGATAGCTTTACAGAAAGTAAACAAAAAAAACTAAATGTTGACTGAAAATTATTTATTCTTAAATATAAAGCATGAAAACATTATAATACCATAGCATTTACTATTATTTTTAAATTTTTACATAAATCTTAAAACACTGTGTCATAAGAATATATGTTTTTAGTTATATCCTTTGGTTTTAAGAATGTCAGATATACGTATTTATGTCAAAAGTTACAGTATCACCTTTGTGGAACCATTTAAAAACGTCCACAAACGTTCTGTGTTTGCTGGGAGGTCCTTAATCTAAGAAAATTTTAAGGAGGTAAATACTTGCAAAATTTATAGACAAAAAAATGATAACAGATTACATGGAATGAAAAAAAAAAAAAGATGAGAGAAAATTATAGGTACAGTATATTAAAGCACATAGGTAGCTATGATTGATTGCAATGACAGCTTAAAATGGTAGTTGACAACAAATTGGTAGGCACAATACAGCAGAAACAATATAAGATTGATTGCAATGACAGCTTGAATGGTAGTTGACAAAAATTGGTAGTCACAATACAGCATATGGCTAGCACATAAAAGAAGACAGCAATGAACACAATGATAAGGTTGTTTGATATTACATAAAAATTAGGAGATTGGGTACCACTAGGTACAGAGCAAATTTAAAGCTCAGTGTAGGAAACTAAATAGATGAAGTTAGGTACTTTTTGGTTTTGCTTTTAAATAAGGCAAAAGTTTTACAGTTTTTCAATTCACTAGGGAGTGAGTTCCATAGACTAGGTCCCTTAATTTGCATAGAGTGTTTACACAGATTAAGTTTGACCCTGGGGATATCAAAGAGATATTTATTTCTGGTGTGGTGATAATGGGTCCTATTACATCTGTCCAGGGAGAGTTTCAGAGCATGGTTTGCATTTAAGAACAGGGTTTTGTAAATGTAGTTGACACAAGAGAATGTGTGGAGGGAGTTAATATTTAGCAAGTTTAGAGATTTAAACAAGGGAGCTGAGTGTTGTCTGAAAGCAGAGTTAGTTATTATTCTGATAGCAGATTTTTGCTGTGTGATGATGGGCTTAAGGTGGTTTGCAGTGGTAGACCCCCATGCACAGATACCATAATTAAGATAGGGGTAGATTAGTGCATAATATAGTGAGAGGAGAGCAGAGTTAGGAACATAATATCTGATTTTGGAGAGTATACCAACTGTCTTAGAGACTTTCTTAGTTATGTGTTGAATGTGGGTGCTGAAGTTGAGTCTCTTGTCTAGGAATAGGCCAAGAAACTTGCCATCATTTTTATTACTGATGTTAATGTTGTCTATCTGTAGCTGAATTGCATTTGATGATTTGCTTCCAAATAAGATGTAGTAACCCAGCAAACACAGAACGTTTGTGGACGTTTTTAAATGGTTCCACAAAGGTAATACTGTAACTTTTGACATAAATACGTATATCTGATGTTCTTAAAACCAAAGGATATAACTAAAAACATATATTCTTGAGACACAGTTTTTTAAGATTTATGTAAATATTTACAAATAATAGTAACTGCTATGGTATTATAATGTTTTCATGCTTTATATTTAAGAGTAAATAATTTTCAGTCAACATTTAGTTTTTTTGTTTACTTTCTGTAAAGCTATCCAATTTACGTTCTTATAACATAAATATAACATTTATATGACGTCAGTATAACGTTATTTACACGACATCATTACGTTATTATGATGTTATATTAACGTATAATTCCTGTGTGAAAACCAGAATATATATTGAACTTTATGTTTTAAACCTTGTAAAGTTATCATAAAACTTGGAATAAGACGGTAAGCATGCTTTACTTATGAAAATATACAAACAAATCAACAAAAACATTTTAACATAAAAAGCATAAACATAACATAAATTAATTGCATGCATGGGAGTTAACTGGAACTCTGTAATATTGCATACATGAACCTTAAGGTACAAACCCAGTGTATTTACTCATGCAGTTCTTTCCTAAATCTAAATTTTTCCAATTTTTACACTTTGTTTCGAGTTCTGTCTTGTGTTGCTACTTTTAATACCCCATTAATGTCCCCTTTGTTATGTCCATTCATCCCATTGTGCACCTCTACCATATGTCACTCCTAATTCTTTGCTTTTCTAGAGAATGTAATATAAGCTTTGACAATCTTTCTTCATATGACAGGTTAACAGGTAGAACAAAGATTATCATTTATATATGGATAACTATTATAAGTCGGTTTGAATGAGTGAATTGCTGCTTGAAGATAGGTATATACACCTGTGGTACTATCAGATTGCATCGTGGTGAGCCTAAAACCCTTCAGATCCAAGCAAAGGGTAAAATGCCAGCAGATACAATTGCGAACACATTGATACCAAAATGAAAGACATATGACGAGAATTGAGGTAACCAAAGTGAAAAGAGTGTTCACATTACATTGCACTAGAGTGCTCCCGGGTTACTTTCTCTCACTTTCTCTGTTTTGTGCGGATGGTACACCTTGCTTTTGGAGTTTATATGCATTTAAACCTGTAGATAATTCTATTGCTAACACATTGATACCAAAATGAAAGACCTAGGATGACAATTGGGGTGACCAAAATGAAAAGAGTGTATACATTTTATCGCTCTTGTGCGCTCCCTGGTAACACACTCTCGCTTACTCTGTTTGTTGCGGATGGTAAGCCGGGCTTTTGGAGTTTATATGCCTTTAGTCCTGTAGAGAATTCTATTGCGAACACATTGATGCCAAATTGAAAAAACTAGGATGAGAATTGAGGTAACAAAGTTGAAAAGGGTATACACTTTTCAGTATTATGACGCTCTCTAATGTAATGAGAGTTGCCTGAGGGTGGCTCAGCTTTCTTTTTCTGGTACCCTTGGCCTACATTCATCTTGTCGGCGGGTGGAGCGCGCTGCTGTCTTTGACATTATATGCACATAGTTCTGTTGGGAATTCTATTGCGAACGCATTGATACCAAAATGAAAGACATAGGACGAGAATTAAGGTGACAAAGTTGAAAAGAGTATACACTTTTCAGTATTTCCGCGCACTACCAGGGAATGTCCAAACAAAAATGGAGAGAGTGGAGGGGTAACTTGCCCAAAACGCGAAAGTGTTTGGGGAGATTAACTTTCGTTCAATACTATTATGCAAAAGGAGCCACACATCTATGGTTCATCCAATAAAATCAGCAGACTTCTAGATGTTACTACTGCTCGGCTTAGACTCGGTTACAAGTATTTCTGGGAATTCTCATTATCTGCCGATGTAGACCTGACCAAATGTTAACTGTCAACAAAATTATTTGCACACCCCTTCGTCACTATGTGATAGTGAATTCAGAGACAATTCTATAACCAATGTACCAACGATGTGTCAATATTTCATTCAAAATGATCTGGTACCAGAAATTTTAGCCAAATATCCCCAGTTTGCTAACTGTAAGTAGTAACTAAGTGATTGTAACCTATCCACCGCTGCCCACTGGATGGGGAGCGGTGTGCAGGACAAATATATCAATTGTGACACTAGCTCTCCACATATGTCAGTTGCTTAATTTAGAAACTGTACTTGTGATCGATCTCGAACCTATTGTTGATGTGACGACTTATACTGAATTTTGTAATTAGCTCATCAAGATTGTAACTTGCTTAGCTAAATGAATTGTTGGGTTCAGTCCCTGAGCCCATTATGTGCCTCTGCAACCCTTTCCACTACCGCCCACAAGATGGGTATGGGGTGCATAATAAATGAACTAAACTAACTTTAAGGCATCCTGAAAGAAAGCTTGGAGGGCTTGAAAAATTGCAGAACGAAGCCTTGAGGATAATCCTTGGGTGCCTTCGTACCACAAAGATACTTAATATGAGAAAGGAACTTAATATTCCGAGCGTTGTTTATCGTGTTACTGAAAATAACTGTCAAATTGGTATAAAAATGCTTAGGCTAGCTCATCCTAACCGTTGCACAGAAGCCCTCCAGAATTTCTTTATTGAATGTAAACATTGTTTCAAATAGATAAATAAAATTGGAACTGAACTCAGAAAGTATCAGATTTATAATTTGTCCCAAGAGAGACAACAATAGCACTTTCCTGCACTGTAGGAAATTACACCCTTTTCAATTTTAATCCCTCCCTTTCCATCAAAGGAGCAAATTAGAGATCAGTCCCAGCTTTGTCTTGAGGCAAAGCTCAACGTCTTAAGCCATATTGATGCTCTGTCCACAGAGCATTCTCTCTCTCAAATCATATACACTGAAGGTTTCCTACAGCGCCCAACGGGTGCAGCTGGAAGTGCAGTTGTCCTGGCAATAGGATATGACTTATATTTTGAGTGGGGAGTCCGTATAAACAACTGGGCCTCTACCCTTCAGACTGAACTATTTGCCTTGCTCCTTGCACTGAAATGTGTACAAGTATCCAAACTTGATACATTAGTTGTAAGTGACTCTTTATCATCCTTAATTGCTCTCAACTCTTTAAGACATAACTGTAACATGCTTGTGTCTGAAGCTAGACACAAATACAATAACAACTTGAGGAACCTTATCATAAACAATAATCTCAACAAAAATCACATAGTTCTCAGAGGTGATTTCAATATTGACCTAGGGCTACAAAATAACCCTCAAGTAGACTGTTTCCTCAACAGCATGAATTCCTGTATGCTCATCCCCGCAATCACCAGGCCCACCCGAGTCACTCAAACATCTGCGACTACCCTGGATCACTGATGGACCAACATAACAGCTCCTCTTACATCAAGTATAATCACTGACAGAACAACTGACCACTATCCTACCTTCCTTGTAGCGAACATGGCCATAACACCACCAGGTAACAAGAAAATTACCTTTAGGTTACAATGTGAAGCGGCAATAGGCAATCTCACAAATGCCCTCCACAATGTAAACTGGGAATCTAAATTTATCAATACACAGGATAATAATTCGTTAACTAGCCTCTTTCCAAAATTTAAAGCCTTTACAATACTTATTGTCCTCTCCTCACCAAGCAAGTAACTGGCAAAAAGGTTAAATAATCCCTGGCTCACTAATGGCATACTTAAAGCAATCGACAAGAAACATGAATATGAAAAAAAAACTTAGGATTGGCCTAGTTGGAAAAGAAGTAGTTAAGAGGTATTCATCAGTGCTTACCAGTATAATAAGAGCAAAGCGTTCCTATTACGAGAATAGATTCAAAGAAGCAAAAGGCAACATAAAAAGCACATGGAGAGCCATCTCTACCATCCTAGGAGCTAAACAACATTTACATAATAAGATAAAAATCTCCAAGGATGGTTATACACCTGCAACAGATCTTGAAACAGCAACTGAATTTAATAGCTTCTTTTCATCGTTTGGTGCTCACCTTGCCCGAAAAATCCCAGAGACTCAGACATATGTTACCACATATCTTTCACGCAGCTATCCAAACTCTCTTCTCCTCTCTCCGGTCAGCCCTACAGATGTTGTGTCCATCATTCACTCGCTAAAAAACCAAAGCTGGGAACATTAGTGAAATACCATCGATGGTACACAGGCGTGCCTCCCATGCCCTTGCACCATCCATAGCACTGCTGTTCAACAAATCCCTAGAGTGTCATACCTTCCCTGATATCCTTAAAAAAGCAAGAGTAACGCCAGTTCATAAAGGAGGTAACACGGCAGACATAAATAATTACAGACCCATATCGAATCTACCTATATTATCAAAATTTTTTTTTTTTTTTTTACAAACAGCTCTACTCCAATCTTGTAAAATTCAATATACTAAGTCCCTGTCAGTTTGGCTTCCGCTCCCAAAAGAGTACCAATGATGCTATTGTTAGTCTGCTTGACTTAATCTTCTCAGCCCTTGACAAAAGTGAGTTTCCAATTGAACTCTTCATCGGCCTGAGAAAGGCCTTTGATACTGTTAACCATAACTACCTCTTACTTAAATTCCACCATTATGGAATCCGTGGCCTTGCCCTAAACTATATCCGATCCTATCTTAGTAACAGACACCAATATGAAGCCATCAATGATATAACCTCTCCCACTCTACCACTTAATTACCGTAAAGGTGCCACAGAGCAGCATCCTAGGACCCTCCTGTTTCTTATATACATCAATGATCTCCCTAATGTCTCTAACATACTTAAACCTATATTGTTGGCTGATGATACTATTCATCTACTCTGACCCCAACCCACTCCTGTTAAATAATGTTGTAAACAATTAATTAAAAAAAGTCTACTTGTGGATGTCAACCAACAAACCTTACACAAAACATAGAAAAGACCTACTATATCTTATTTGGAAACAAATCAACAAATGCAATTCAGCTTCAGATAGATAATGTAAACATTAGCAATAAAAATGATGGAAAGTTTCTTAGCCTATACTTAGACAAGAGACTCAACTTCCGCACCCATATACAACACATAACTAAAAAGGTTTCTAAAACAGTTGGTATACTGTTTAAGATCAGATATTATGTACCCTACTCTGCTCTCCTCTCACTCTATTATGCACTTATCTATCCCTATCATTCTTATGGCGTTTGTGCTTGGGGTTCAACCTCTGCAAACTACCTCAAGCCCATCATCATCCAGTAAAAATCTGCTATCAGGACAATAACTAACTCTACCTTCAGACAACACACAGCTCCCTTGTTCAAATCCTTAAACATGCTAAACAAATTCACTCCATACATTCTCCTGTGTAAATTACGTTTATAAAGCCCTTTTTCTAACTGCAAACCCTGTTCTGAAACTCTTCCTGGACAGATGTAATAGAACACATGGCCACGTCCCCACCAGACATAAATATCTCTTTGATATCCCCAGAGTCAAACTTAATCTATGTAAACACTCTATGTAAATAAAGGGACCTAGTCTATGGAACTCACTCCCTTATAATGATTTGAAAAGCTGTCCAACTTCTGCCATATTCAAAAATAAAACCAAAAAGTACCTGTAGTACTTTTTAAGTACGAGGGAGTAATGCGCAAAGCGTCCCTCACCTGTGACGTCACAGCGTCATCTGACGCCATATCAACACATCGGCCATTTTGTCGTCAGTTCAGTCATGGCGAGGACTAACCCTTCATGCAAACTGCACCTACTATCAAGAAGAAGAAGATTTTGTGTTCCACCGATAGTATTATCGTAAGTAAGCACTTATATTTTATATTTTATTAAATTAATTGATTCTATTTTTCTGTAATAAAGGTCCAAAGGGTTGTTAAGGAACAAGGGTGTAGCGATACCGACGCTCAGTGCGCTCAACTCACACCAAAGTATCACCTGTGTAGCTTCTGTAATTAGTGTTAATTAGTTATGCTATAAGATAATGAAGCGAGTATAAGATTAACTCGCTACAAGGGTACTGTGTTGGGAGGTGAGGGCTGTTACTGGTGTCTGTGGGGATGTGAGGACTTGTACCAACCACTATCACCACCAGTACCTTGTCTTGCATCCTGCTTAGTATTCCTATTGAGATATGAAGTATTATTGCATTCATATAATTATTCATTCATTGTCATTACTATTTTTATGGGCTATGTTCTGTTACCCTAATGCTTTTTACCCCTGAGCATGTCCATTTACTCTCCAGCCCTTCACAAGCCACTGCTGCACCCCCTCCATGCCCATACTTACTGTGCTTATTCTT
The DNA here is from genome assembly GCF_040958095.1 of Procambarus clarkii. Lineage (NCBI taxonomy): Eukaryota > Metazoa > Arthropoda > Malacostraca > Decapoda > Cambaridae > Procambarus > Procambarus clarkii. The sequence goes on along the minus strand of NC_091172.1, from coordinate 46,146,001 downwards.
ACAGGACTGCACTGCATTATGTGGTGCTCACTGCCTGGACACCTTGATACATGCATTATAGGGTTCTGGTAGTTGTTCTACTCACCAAGCCCTTCCAAGGCCAGGCTTGACATGTGAGAGCTTGGTCCAACAGGCTGTTGCTTGGACAGGCCCCTCAGGCCCACATATCCACCACAGCCTTGTTTGTCCGGCACTTCAAAATCAAATGTTTATTTACGTAAGGTACATACATATTTTTAGGTAAGGTACTCTTTATTTGGGTAAATTTATCTTCGTAGTATTTAGCTTTGGCTCGTCTAATTATCTTGGATAGCAATAACGAGTAATTCTTTGAGAATTCTTTGGAGACAATTCCTAACCTATACTTCTCCCAACCTATACTTCTTCTCAAGGTCATCTTCACTTCTTGAAGATGTTCAGGTTTTCTCTTGAAGATGTCGACGGTTGTTCCAGCAATACTGTATTTCTTTTATTGCTGAAAACCTGTTTTCAGCCATAAAAAAATAATCCTGAATCCAGAAAAAAATCCCTTTTGTATCGTCTGGAAATTTTCAAATATTGCTGATCAAACCTGAGTCTAAATTATTTGTATATATTATGAATTACAGAGGTCCCAGGACAGGGTTTTTAGGCACTCCACTTACATTTTCCCACTCTGACTTAACCCCCATTTATACAAACTCAGTCTTATCTTTTAGCTAATAATTTATTGTACACACCATACTCAGCCTGTGTAGGGTAGTTTATTGTGCATGTGTAGTATATATATTTGTGTAGTATATTTGGTATATTTAATGCCTCTAACCTCTCCTCATAGTTCTTGTCCTTCAGTTCTGGGAGCCACTTAGTAGCATGTCTTTGCACCTTTTCCAGTTTGTTTATGTGCTTCTTAAGATATGGGCACCATACAACCGCTGCATATTCCAACTTTGGTCTAACAAAAGTCGTGAACAATTTCTTGAGTATTTCGCCATCCATGCATTTAAAAGCTCTGAATATTATCCTTTACCTGCAATTGGTTGTTGCTGTATTTATAGAATATGATTTGTTCTACTTTACATTTGTTTGTTCCTTTTTTTCAACATTTCTTTCTGCCTCTCTCCTCACTGCCGTGTAGTTGTTTCTCTTTGTATTACTGGTATGTTTGGGGGTTTGGCCTCTTCGTATATTGATTCCATTTTTGTGTCTTTTGGTCTCTGTCCGTCTTGAAATTTCAGTTGAACAAATCCTGTTTCCTAGTTCAGCATCTTTGTTTTGGTATAAATGTTTTTGTTCCTTTATCATATATTTCACAAAATTGACATACTGTGCATTAATTCATCTCAATTACTTCCTTTCCTAACAGCAAGCCTTTCCAGTAAAATTCTTTGAATTCTTTTCTGACTTCTGGCCTAATGTTTGTTTTATCCTAGTGTGTATGATGCCTAGCGTGTGTCTGGTGCCTGTTGTGTTAAACCGAAGATAAATGCATAAGTATAGGTCAGTAATTTCTCCAGCTTTGAAAGGGGCTTTCATTATGCAGCAGTATTCCACTCTAGAGAGCACTAGCGTCTTGAAAACTATCATCATCGGTATAGCATCTCTAGTGTGAAAAGTTCTTGTTATCTATCCTGTCATTTTTCTTGCAGTTGTGACGGCTACTTTATTGTGTTCTTTAAATGTAAGGCCTTCTGACATCAGTACACCCAAATCCTTTACGTTGCTTTTCCGTTCAATGTTATGATTTGACTGAGTTTTGCAAGTGGTTTCCGTTTTTATATTTTTTATTTTTTCCGTAGCGCATGAGCTGAAACTTATGTTCGTTAATCACCATGTTATTTTCTGTAGCCCATAGAAAGACCTGATTTACATCTGATTGCAGGTTTGCCGTGTCCTCTATGTTGCCTACTCTCGTGAAGATTCTAGTGTCATCTGCAAAGGATGATCAAGTACTATAGGTTGTGTCCTTGTCTATGTCCGATATGAGGATGAGAAAAAGTATTGGAGCAGGCACAGTACGCTTGGGGACTGAGCTCTTTACGGTTGATGGTCCAGATTTTATTTTGTTGACTACTACACATTGGGTTCTATTAGTCAGGAAGTTGTATATCCATCTGCCTATTTTTTCGGTAATTCCTTTTGAACGCATTTTATGTGCAATAACACAATGGTCACATTTGTCAAAGGCTTTTTTTTGTCAAAGCGTTTTGTTTGTCTTCCATGGCATCTAGTGCCATGTCAGAGTGGTCCAGCAACTGTGATAGGCAAGAGCGCCCTGTTCTGAAACCATGTTGTCTGGGGTTATGGAGATGCTGTGATTCCATGTATTTTGTGATCTTACTTCTTAGCATTCTCTCAAAGATTTTTATGATGTGCGATGTTAGTGCTATCGGTCTGTAGTTTTTTGCCTCTGCCTTATTTCCTCCTTTATGGGGCGGTGCTATCTCTGCTGTTTTTAGTATGTCAGGGACAATGCCAGTATCTTGGCTTTGTCTCCAAAGAATGTGAAGGGCCTGCGATAACGTTTTTTTACAGTTCTTGATGAATATAGAGTTCCAAGAGTCAGGGCCTGGTGCAGAGTGCATAGGCATACTGTCTATGGCTTCTTCAAAATCCAGTGGGGATAGGATCACATCTGATTATGATTTGATGTTGGTATCATATCCATGAAAAATTCATTTGGGTTATCAATCAGATGGATGGAGAGCTACACTCGTGGTGTCCCATTTTCCCAGCACTCTTTGTCATATAATGCTTTGAAACTTTTGACGGATTTGGCCTCCACCACCTTCTCACCTAACATGTTCCAACCGTTTACCATTCTGTTTGCAAAAGTGAATTGTCTTACATTTCTTCGGCATCTTTGTTTAGTTCGTTTAAATCTATAACCTCTTGTTCTTGAAATTCCAGGTCTCGGGAAATCTTCCCTATCAAGTTTATCAATTCCTGTTACTGTTTTGTACGTAGTGATCATATCTCCTCTTTCCTTCTGTCTTCTAGTTTGGAATATTTAATGCCTCTAATGTCTCCTCATAAATCCTGCCCTTCAGTTTTGGTATGAATGTTTGTGTGCCTTCATCGTATATTTTGCAAAATATGGAATACATCTCATTTACTTTACTTTAAGAATATGGTTCGATCAATTAAAAACCCTCTTGTTCAAATTGCAAAGAGACTGAAAGAGATGCAGCATGCTCAATGGATTATATATTAGTGATTATTATTAGGATTATATATTAGTGAATCATATTAGTGATTCAATTATTATGGTCATAAAACAATAAACAAATAGTTTTGGTGTTATTACACTCTATTCACAGGTTATATATAAGTATCTGCATGTTTTGTTCACCATTACAAACCACTAAGTTGGTTTGATTTTTGTTGAGATTGTTATTTATGATAAGATTCCTTACGTTATCTGAGAATGAAGCTATGTCGGTATTGGGAAATCTATAGATGGCACTTATAGTCAAGGAGGATTTAAGGGATTTACTGGAGAACTTGGCAAAGGTATATTCACAATAGTCGTCTCTATTACTAATGAGACTATTGCAGATGAAGGTATCTTTGTAAGATATTGCTATGCCACCTCCTTTTTTTATTAGGCCTGCAGTTGTCTTTATTATCATATTATTGTCTTTAATATGGCTTTATTATCAGCCAAGTTGTAGCATACAACATAGCATATATATGTATATGGCGTATATATATATATATATATATATATATATATATATATATATATATATATATATATATATATATATATATATATATATATATATATATATATGTCGTACCTAGTAGCCAGAACGCACTTCTCAGCCTACTATGCAAGGCCCGATTTGCCTAATAAGCCAAGTTTTCATGAATTAATTGTTTTTCGACTACCTAACCTACCTAACCTAACCTAACCTAACTTTTTCGGCTACCTAACCGAACCTAACCTATAAAGATAGGTTAGGTTAGGTTAGGTAAGGCTGGTTAGGTTTGGTCATATATCTACGATAATTTTAACTCCAATAAAAAAAAATTGACCTCATACATAACGAAATGGGTAGCTTTATCATTTCATAAGAAAAAAATTAGAGAAAATATATTAATTCAAGAAAACTTGGCTTCTTAGGCAAATCGGGCCTTGCATAGTAGGCTGAAAAGTGCGTTCTGGCTACTAGGTACGACATATATATATATATATATATATATATATATATATATATATATATATATATATATATATATATATGTCGTACCTAATAGCCAGAACGCACTTCTCAGCCTACTATTCAAGGCCCGATTTGCCTAATAAGCCAAGTTTTCATGAATTAATGTTTTTTCGTCTACCTAACCTACCTAAGCTAACCTAACCTAGCTTTTTTTGGCTACCTAACCTAACCTTACCTATAAATATAGGTTAGGTTAGGTTAGGTAGGGTTGGTTAGGTTCGGTCATATATCTACGTTAATTTTAACTCCAATAAAAAAAAATTGACCTCATACATAGAGAAAAGGGTTGCTTTATCATTTCATAAGAAAAAAATTATAGTAAATATATTAATTCATGAAAACTTGGCTTATTAGGCAAATCGGGCCTTGAATAGTAGGCTGAGAAGTGAGTTCTGGCTACTAGGTAACGACATATATATATATATAGATATATATATATATATATATATATATATATATATTATATATATATAATATATATATATATATATATATTAATATATATATATATATATATATATATATATTCAAAATTCGTCAGTGTACTACATTTTTGTTGTTGCTTTTACGTGATGCTTTAACCAGTGTACGTGGGTCTGATTGTGCAACCACAGTTCGAAGAATAATGAAGATATGAACAAACGGCCTGTGGTCACTATACAGTCTGGAAGGGCAAAAGAAGAAATTGGCATTTCTACAAAAACAAGAACTATATAATGTTATTTTAAGTAAGTAACCAAAAAATTAAATAATTTGTTTAAAGTTAAAATTCACTTAAAAATTTAAATTTTAAGTTAAAAAATTTTAACCAAAAAAACTTAATATTTTTCATATTTGGAACCATTCCATAATATTTTCCCAAGCATAAATGATTATATTTCTATCACTTGCTCTTAAGATTGTTTCATTTAATAGAGGTTGGGCATAATTGTCCTCTGCTGCTATAGAACTGACTGACTTAGCTATAGGAAAATGTAAACTTAATTGGTTTATCCATTACAGTATTTTGCAGTTTATTTCATGATCCTGTGCTTAATACTTGCATAAATAGTAGATTACAAAATGCATTTTTATATCATTAGTATTGAATAATAATAATGCAAATAATTGACTTATAAATGATGTACAATTAATTGGTAGGTGATATTATATTAATAATATTTTTCATTCTTGCAAAGCCTTAACAAAGCCATTAACATGTTAATATAAACTTGATCACCTTCCACTTATTTTCTCATGTGCTACCTACATGTACAAAACCTTATTCCTAAATGCATATTTTGTTCTGAAACTTGTCCTTTATATGTTGTGTATCACCATCTCTGGAGAGTTTTATCTGATTGATGTATAAATTACTTTTAATTTTACAGAATATTATTGTTATACTGAATTTATTATTATATATAACTTAATTTTACAGAATCATCTATCAACGCACATCCACAAGTTGAGGAGGAGGATGTGACCTTCCAGATTTCTGAAGTACTGAAACATGCACCAAACAGGCCTGGTGGATCTAGGTACAAGGTAAAATAATTTAATTTTTTTTTTCTTTTTTTTTACTAATTGTCCCGATATTATAATATAGTATATATATATATATATATATATATATATATATATATATATATATATATATATATATATAAATATATATATATAAATATATATATAATGTGTCGTACCTAGTAGCCAGAACGCACATCTCAGCCTACTATGCAAGGCCCGATTTGCCTAATAAGCCAAGTTTTCATGAATTAATATTTTTTCGACTACCTAACCTAACATTTTCAGCTACCTAACCTAACCTATAAAGATAGGTTAGGTTCGGTCATATATCTATATTAATTTTAACTCCAATAAAAAAAGAATTGACCTCATACATAATGAAATGGATAGCTTTATCATTTCATAAGAAAAAAAATAGAGAAAATATATTAATTCATGAAAACTTGGCTTATTAGGCAAATCGGGCCTTGCATAGTAGGCTGAAAAGTGCGTTCTGGCTACTAGGTACGACATATATATATATATATATATATATATATATATATATATAATATATATATATATATATATATATATATATATATATATATATATATATATATAATATATGTGTGTGTGTGTGTAATTACCTAAGTGTAGTTACAGGATGAGACCGTCTTCCCAGCACTCTTTGTCATATAACGCTTTGAAACTACTGACAGTCTTGGCCTCCACCACCTTCTCACCTAACTTGTTCCAACCGTCTACCACTATTTGCGAAAGTGAATTTTCTTATATTTCTTTAGCATCTGTGTTAAGCTAGTTTCAATCTATGACCTCCTGTTCTTGAAGTTCCAGGTCTCAGGAAATCTTCCCTGTCGATTTTATCAATTCCTGTTACTATTTTGTATGTAGTGATCATATCACCTCTTTCTTCTGTCTTTTAGTTTTGGCATATTTAATGCCTCTAACCTCTACTCGTAGCTCTTGCCCTTCAGTTCTGGGAGCCACTTAGTAGCATGTCTTTGCACCTTTCCAGTTTGTTGATGTGCTTCTTAAGATATGGGCCAACTTCTGTTGTTGGGCACCACACAACAGCTGCATATTCTTGCTTTGGCATAACAAAAGTCATGAACAATTTCTTTAGTATATCACCATCCATGTATTTAAACGCAATTCTAAAGTTAGAAAGCGTAGCATAGGCTCCTCGCACAATATTCTTTATGTGGTCCTCAGGTGATAGTTTTCTATCTAGAACCACCCCCTAGATCTCTTTCTTTATCAGAATTCTTTAAAGATTTCTCACATAATGTATAGGTTGTGTGGGGTCTATGTTCTCCTGTTCCACATTCCATAACATGGCATTTATTAACATTAAATTCCATTTGCCAAGTGGTGCTCCATATACTTATTTTATCCAGGTTTTCTTGAAGGGCATGACAATCATCTAAATTTCTTATCCTTCCTATTATCTTAGCATCATCAGCAAACATGTTCATGTAATTCTGTATACCAACTGGTAGATCATTTATGTAGACAATAAACATCACTGGTGCAAGAACTGAACCCTGAGGTACTCCACTTGTGACATTTCTCCAGTCCGATACATTGCCTCTGATTACTGCCCTCATTTTTCTATCAGTCAGAAAATTTTTCATCCATATTAGAAGCTTACCTGTCACCCCTCCAATATTTTCCAGTTTCCAGAACAACCTCTCTATGTGGAACTGTCGAATGCTTTTTTAGGTCCAGATAGATGCAGTCAACCCAACCTATCTCTTTCCTGTAATATATCTGTTGCTTGATCATAGGAACTGAGTAAATTCGATACACAGGATCTTCCAAATCGAAAACCATACTGTCTGTCTGAAATTATATCATTTCTCTCCAGGTGTTCTACCATTTAGTTTTAATTATTTTTTCCAATATTCCAATTCCAATTTTTTCCAATAATGTGTGTGTGTGTATGTATATTTGTGTTGTTGAATATGACCGAAAGTCATAGTCTTTCTGCCCTCTCCTTACTGCTATTGTTGTTTCTCGCATCTTTGTATTGCTTGTATGTTTGGGCAATTTTTCCCCTTTTCCTAGTTCTGCATCTCTGCTTTAGTATAAATTTTGTTGTGCCATTATCATATATTTCACAAAACTTGACATACATCTCATTTACTTCATGTCCTAACAGCAAGTGTTTGTCAAATTCCTTAAGGAAATATCTGAGTTCCCCATAATGACCTCTCCACAAGTCAGGTTTTTCAACTGCTTCAAGCTCATTTTCTTCCAGATTATAATGCATTGCATACTTTATTCCCAAAAGACATGGTCACTTTTACCCAAGTGACCATGTCACATTGGGTAAAAGGAGGGAGGTACTGAAGGAGGAAAAGGGAGGTACCAAAGGAGGGAGGTACTGAATGATAAATATATCTTTCTCTTTCCTGGTAAATATAATATCCAGCATGGAGGGAACATCCCCTTCCCTCATCCTCGTAGCTTGTTTAACAATGTAGAAACATGAATGTTTACAGGGTGAGGTTTACGAAATTATATATATATAATATATATATATAATATATATATATATATATATATATATATATATATATATATATATATATATGTATATATATATATATATATACTCCTCGGGGTATCGTGAAGACCGGACGCACCGTGGAGCTCCGGGCTACCTTCATACTTTATCACAAAACAGTGAGGTCAAGCAGGTGGGGCGTTGGTCAGGACATATGTGAACATCATTACAAGACATCTTCAGCGTTTGAAGTCCCTCCATCGTCCCAGTCAACGGTATTTTACAATTTTCTCCTGTTTGTCAAGCTTGAACTCACCAGCAACAGTGCCAGTGAGGGAGGCCTACCACCTTAACGGCCGGGGCGGGATGGGGAAGGGCGGGGGTGGAGGGAGGCGCGTGAGGGAAAGTGAACCTTAGAGTAAGGCGTCACTAGGAACACCCGCTCACCAGTCAGGCGGAGGAGGCTGGTAGTGGCCGCATTTCAAACTGCCCTCACCACCACACCACCCCACCACCTCCCTCGTGGGCTCAGTGAATGATAGTGAACAATTTCTGTCTGTTTGGTGTATACTTTGCGGCCCCGACATACAAAGTGAATACCATGTATATATAGTGCCATAGTGAAATATACATCTCAAAGTGCCAACTCCGATACTCAGTGCCATACACACCACAAAGTGTCAACCCTAGTTTATAGTGTCATACATATAACAAAGTGCCAACCCCATATTCTCAGTGTCATACATACCCTGGTGTACATATATGTGAATGTATATTGTGTGTCATGTGTATAGCCCACTCGATACCACGCCTCCCCCCCCAAACCGACCCCATCCCCCCCCCCCCGCACCTCACTACCTGAGCTGACCCTCGCCCCACCGGCCTCCACACCCAGCCGCGGCCTCGACCACACCCAGCCGCGGCCTCCACACCCGGCTGATGCCTCCACACCCAGCCGCGGCCTCCAAACCCAGCTGATGCCGCCACACCCAGCTGATGCCTCCACACCCAGTTGATGCCTCCACACCCAGCCGCGGCCTCCACACCCAGTTGCTGGCTCCACACCCAGTTGCTGGCTCCACACCCAGTTGATGCCTCCACACCCAGTTGCTGGCTCCACACCCAGTTGATGCCTCCACACCCAGTTGCTGGCTCCACACCCAGTTGTTGGCTCCACACCCAGTTGCTTGGCCATGACCCAGTGTGTTTGCCCCCCTCTATAGAATAATGCACAGTTTAACTCGGCCAACCGAGTTGAAATGGAAGGGGTCCCAGCGGTCGGGCAGGACTCCACAAGCCTTGAGGTGCCAACAACTGCTCCTAAAAGAGGTTTTTGCCGAGTTTGCAACAAAAACACCGCCATAAACTCCATCGGTGGTGTTATCCGCTTTCACACCTTCAACGAGGAAAGATGCAGTGGTTCCCACCAGCTTCCGAAGGGAAGCAATGGCCAGCTGCCATTAACAGTTAGGGAAGAGACTCCCATTAACCTAATCTCATCTGAGAACCTCACCCAAGCGATCATAGCGACGTCTGCTAGAACATTACCACACATCCCAAAAGCAGCCCGCCCAAATGCAGCAGCCAAACTTTGTAATCTTCTGAAAAGGGTCAATGATGCACCGGAAAACATTCAAGCGTGGCATAATGTCCTTCTGTTTGGCAATGTATGCCTCACCGTCCCTCCAAGGAGGGACAAATCACTTGCTTCCTCGGTCCTGAGGGCGATAAATGAATACCCAAGGGGGGACAACCTAGTTCGCCTGCCTCTCCGAGCAAAACACATCCACCGCAGAAATGGTAACAACAACATACCGGAAACGTACAAAATCAGAGCACAAATCACCAAGAAAATTGAAGAGGGAAATACCGCAAGTGCTATTAGAGTCCTCACCAGTGACGAGAAAATTGCTCCTCGAAACTCAGCCACAGCACGGGCCCTGCAAAGCAAGCACCCACCCAGAGCCCCTCAAGGCGACAACATCGTTCCGCCATCAGCCGACACCATTTCAGACCCATTAACAGTTGGTGAATCTGAGGTCTACAAAGCAGCCCTTTCTTTTCCACCTGGGTCAGCAGGCGGCTTTACAGGGTTAAAACCTCAACATATCAAGCAAATGTTAAATCCTGCGGTTGGTGATGCTGCACAAGATCTTCTTATGGAACTCACAAGGTTCGTCAACATGTGTCTGGCTGGTGAGATACCTGAGGTCATCAGGCCTCTCTTTTTTGGTGCCTCCCTCTGTGCTCTCAAAAAGAAGGACGAAGGAATCAGGCCAATCGCTGTTGGCAACACTCTCCGACGCCTGATTGCCAAGGCTGCTACGAGGGTTGTCAGCCAGCAAGCGGCTGAATTGCTGAAACCAATCCAGCTAGGATTTGGAATCCCCCAAGGCTGTGAAGCGGCTGCCCATGCAGCACGAGCATACATCACAAACATTTCTGATGAAAAGGCCCTGCTCAAACTGGACTTTAAGAATGCCTTCAACATGGTAAGAAGAGATGCAGTACTTTGTGCCGTACATCGCCATTTCCGGCCCCTCTACCCGTTCATACTATCGTGCTACAGTGGCGAGTCAAAACTGCTCTTTGGTGAACATGAAATCAGATCATGTGAAGGTGTTCAGCAAGGTGATCCTCTTGCTCCCCTTCTTTTCTGCTTAGTCTTAAAAGAAATCACCGAAAGCTTGTCCAGCGAGTTCAACATCTGGTTTTTGGATGATGGCACTATAGCTGGCACCGTCGACCACCTCTTGTCAGATATCAGGAAAATAAGGGAGCAAGAAGTAAGCCTGGGTCTCGTCCTGAACCCTTCCAAGTGTGAAGTAGTCTCCTCCAACCCAGACATCGTAGCTAGAATAAGGTCTGCCTTGCCTGGAGCCCATGTCATTAGGGCCGAGAACAGCACCCTCCTTGGAGCTCCCCTCGGGTCTAACGCCATTGAGGAGATCCTCGACAAGAAAATCGCAGACCTTAGGAGGATGGAAGACAGAATAGGTGACATCGATGCCCACGATGCTTTTTATCTCCTCACCAAATGCCTATCCCTTCCGAGGCTAACCTACTTTCTGAGGTGCGCCCCATCTTACAACAACCCAAAGCTTGACGAGTATGACCTCCTACTGAAGACCATGCTGGAAAAGGTTGTTAACCTCTCTCTCAACGAATGCCAGTGGAAACAAGCCACTCTTCCTGTCAGGCTCGGTGGCTTGGGTGTCCGCACCGCCACCCAAATTGCAGTCCCAGCCTTCCTGTCTTCCTCCTCAGCATCAGATGACCTGGTTAAGGAAATTCTACCTGACACCCTGAGTGATGTAGCGGGGATACAGGACCCCCACTACACGGAATGTGACACGAAATGGGGTGCCATGACAGACCCAGCACTCAGACCAGCCATGCCGAAAGCCAAGAAACAATCCAGTTGGGACAGCCCCATTGTAGACAAAGAAGCCACAGCTTTGCTGGAGGCAGCAACAACCCCCAGTGATCGTGCACGCCTCACAGCTGTGCAGGCTCCCCATGCAGGGGACTTCCTTCTGGCAGTCCCTATGTCTGCGACAGGCACACGTCTTGATCCGCAGGAGCTCCGTATTGCAGTCGCTCTCCGCCTTGCTGCCCCTATCCACACTGTTCACAGGTGTATTTGCGGCGAGGCAGATGCTGACGAATATGGATTGCATGGCCTGCACTGTGGAAAATCGGGTGGTTGGCACACTAGACACGACGAAGTCAACGACATCATTAAAAGAAGCCTTGCCTCTGCTCAGTGTCCAGCGGAGAGAGAGCCCCGCAACCTACTGAACCGTGACTCTGTTAGCTTTGCCGGCCGACCAGACGGAATCACACTGCGTCCGTGGAAGGGTGGCAGGCAGTTAGCATGGGACTATACTTGCGTATCCACCCTGGCAACGACATACATCACCCTCTCTGCCGGCACGGCAGGAGCCGCAGCGACACACAGAGAAAAACAAAAGTCAGTCAAGTACAGGCAATTAGATCAAAGGTACAATTCGTTCCAATAGGGTCTGAGACCCTAGGCCCAT